>NC_084826.1:16679949-16928208 GCF_958449725.1 Rosa rugosa | reverse complement strand
AAAATGGAACAGTTACCTCCTCGAAAACCGTTCGGTTTCCCCACGCGCCAATAATCCCTTCTTTTCCGAGATTTAGGGCAACTTTAATCCAGATTTACTGACACTTAGTTTGACTCTTCGACTATCCATCCAAGGGTGGAGATTTGCGTGCCCTGTTCCTATAAATAGGTGCATTCTGGGGATGGGAACGTTCACGCCAAAAACCTTCCTCTGAGTTTCAGATCCTCAACAATGGCCTTTCAATCTTTGCTTCTCTTTCTCCTTCTTCACAAACTTTCGCCTCATGAAACCATTCTTAGCCTCTAGACTTTAGGCCTTATGGCGAAATCTCAAGCTTGGACTAGGCCTTATGGCTTAATCTCAGGCAACCCCGTGTTTTTTACCTTTGACAGCCTGGATGGAATGTATAGGCTTTCAGGGGTAAAAAAGCACGGGGAGCTCCATTAGTGTGGGATTTTCGGTCATGCGAGATCATCTTTATTAGAATCCCACACGCGGAGCGAAATGGGGAAAGGGAGGAAGGCCACTCTGTGGTTCATCTTTCCTCCTCTGTTTCCTTCCTTCTGGACCCGGCCCGTGTTGTGCCCTCCAGATGGAAGGGGCTTTGGTTATCACCTCCTTCTCCCCCTCTCTCTTCTTGACAGAATCTTGGAGGGATGAGAAGGGATGGACTCTTTGAAGGAATAGGTTCAAGCTACAGAATGGTTGTTCCCATACTTCACGTCTAACTAATGGTGGTTACCAAGGCTAAAGGGGGTGCAGAGACTCAAGCCGATATTCGGTTTCTTCACTCTCTGCCCCTCCCGGAGATAATGGCGCGGCTCAACCTGACGTTGGATTCCGTAGCTGCTTCCAATTGAGGGGGCTTGGAGGCTCTATTTTCTTTCACTGGAGTCTCCCCTTCTCATGGATAATGGCGTTGGCCAAGCCTATGTTGGGTTCGTTTGCCGCTTCCATTTGAAGGGGGCGCGGGGGCTCCGTTTCTCTTCTTTTTCCTTCCCTGAAGTCTGCCCCTCCTTGGGATAATGGCGTGGCTCAAACCGATGTTTGGTTCCTCAACTGCTTCCATTTGAAGAAAAATTCAGAAGATATCCGAAGATTCCCATTTTGTATTTTAGCCACTTTTGGCTTTGTAATGAATGTACTGCTTTTGGCCGCAAAGCCACTTTATGAATACAATAATATTTTCTTATCCTGATATTCAAATATCCGTGAGGAGCCAATAATTGTGTCTTGCAAAGCCCCAAATATAGGCCCCCATAGTTGTATATTCAGGAGCTTTGAAAATAATATGAACTTTAAAATACGCTCCGCGTCAAAAAGAGCCTCGTGGCGAAGGTTTTGAGAAAATCCACACCTCGACCCTATTTTCCCGCGAAGGTGTTTTCTCTGCGAGAGAAGAGACAAAGCTCAAAAAAAAAAATTTCGGAGCCGCTGACTCGGCTTAGTATAGTGTAGTGTTGCCCCCTAGTTTGCTAGGCATAGCGAAGAAACGATTATGGGCTCAAAAACAGGCTTTCATGAATGGGCTTCGCGAGTGTAGGAACACTAGAATTGCCCCCATGTCTTATGCAAAGAAACTGTCTACGAATCCTCCGAGTCCCAGACATTGGGAAAGTATTTCTTCAAGTATCTGCCATTGATAGGGTTATGATGGACATCTCCATCCAGGTCCTTGAGATGAAAAGCTCCTTTCGCTAAGATTTTATAGATGATGTACGGGCCTTCCCATCTTGGAGTCCATTTTCCGCGACCATCTAACTTTTCGCCAAGCGGGAGAATTGCTTTCCAAACCAACTCTCCTTCGCTGTAACTCCTTCCCCGCGTCCGCTTGTCATAGGCGCGAGCGACTCGTTGCTTTTCCATGACCAAACTATCTAAAGCCTCCAAGCGCTTTTCTCTAAGGTCTTCATGTTCCTGCCACATAGCCTGAACTTAGTCTTCTCCAACGAGATGATGTTGCTCTTGAACTCGTAATGATTGGACGTTGACTTCCAAAGGCAGGACTGCATCATGGCCAAACATCAAAGCATAAGGTGTTGTCGCGGTGGGATTCCGCTTAGATGTGCGGTAGGCCTAAAGAGTCTCATGCCATTGTCGCGGATTGATTGTCTTTGCCCCCAGCCTGTCAAAGATTGAAGGCTCGCTATTTCTTCCTTCGCGAGATATTCTCTGCCAAACATTGACTTTGCGAGCTGGCGGCGGTTCTCGCCTCGCGGGAACTAGGGACTTCTCCTGAACGCTGCTCTTGGGGGCACGTGGCTTTCGCTCTTCGCGCGATACTTTGGGCTGTTGTTTCTGAACTCGCGGGGAAACAAATCTCTTAGAGGCCAGTGCCTCCAATTGTCTCTGATACTCTTCCGGAGATTTCAGTAATTGAGATGGTTTGATCAGTCCTTGATCTAGCGCTTCCAAGGTTCGCTTTGCTTCTCCAAACCTCCGCTGGAGTTTTCTCTTCTTTGAAGAGCTCATCTCCACCGCCTTGACATTCTTCTGTGTATACCATCTCCCTTCTTTGATGGAGGACGTCGACACCGGCGGAATGTAAGGTCTGGTTAAAACCCCTTGCTGCTTATCCGCCTGCCCTTCTTCCCTCACGGCTTTCAACTTTTTGAATAAGTTGGAGTCCCTTGGAGAAGGAGTTTCTGAACCACTGTGCACTCTTGGGCTGCATGGTTGGAAGTTTCTAGAAGATGATACTAACCTTATTGGGGGCAGAGATCCAAAGCGGACAGTCTGGGATGTTTCCTCATGCAGCACTTGAGTGTCACATTTTTCCTTGCATCGCGAGCATAGGACGATGGGTAAACGAGTCTTGGATTCCCGCTTCGTGGCTTTGTCTCCAGCCCTTTTCAAATCCTTAGCCGCGTGGTCTGGACTTTGATTCTGCTGATCTTTTGCACCCCATGCCACATCCACCATGTTGATGCCGGTATCTGGGAAGGGATCTAGGTCCACCAACGCTGCTGCTGTTGTCGGCGCCTCTACTTGCAAACTACCGTTATTTAACCATATTTGGATCTGATCCTTCAGCTTAACACAATCGGCTGTATTATGATTCCACATATTATAGAGTTTGTAGTATTTCTTCCCCCTTAGCTGCTCTGGTTTGGGAAATGTGCCGAAGTCGGTTTTCACCATCTTCGCAGCGATCATTTCATCCAAGATTTCATGCGCTTTGTTCGTGTCGTAAGTATAACTTGCGAACTCTGGTTTGGTGAAAACCACCGACTTGAGTTTCACTGGTTCCTTGCATAACTTCAGCTGTTTTAGTGTTGACGCTTTCTTTCTAGTGAGTTCTAGCGCTGCTACTTCATCTTCTTCTGACTCCTCAGCTTCTGCCGCGCCAGGTTCCTCGCCCCTAAAGTAAGGGTCATAGGAACTTGAGTGTTGGCTCAGCGCCTCCACTATCCTACGATTCCCAGGCATGTATGTTCCTTTGGAAGAGTTCCTCATGGCATCCATTTCCCTGAGAAGATGCTCAAAGCTTCCCACCTCTGTGATTAATTCTCCCATAGAGTTGAACGTACAGCCATGTTGCTTTTTACGCTGGCGAGGTTCTAAGCCCTTGATTGCCAGTTTCACCAACTCTCTTTCCGGCAAAACCATGTTCAGCTTCCCTTTTTGGATCTGGAAGCGTTGGAGATATGCGACGGCGAATTCAGTTGGCTGCTGAGCCATCTGAGTGAGCGAAGCTAGGTCTACCTCGGGTTCGATGGTCCCGAAAGTTTCTCTAAACAGCTTCTCCATCGCCGGCCAGTCTGCGATAGCCCCTGGCTGCAATCTGGTATACCAGGTAAAGGCGGTCCCTGACAAAGAAATCGCGAACATCTTGCACTTCAAGATGTCATCATTCTGGTGTTGGCCACACTGTACCTGAAACCTTATCAGATGCGTCGCGGCGCTTTTGACATTTTCTCCTGAGAAGGTAGAGAACGTGATAGTTTTGTACCCTCTGGGGTAAGGAGTTTGCAAGATATGTGGTGGGAAGGGACCCTGATAGGTCTCTTCCAAGTTGGGCCTCTGGTTCGCGGCCCTAATCATCTCCTCTACCTCTTCTCTCCTTATGTACCCGGGATCCGGGGTTGGAGGAGGGAAGTGGAATATTGTTTCACCAACTGGCCGGATTAAGGGTGGCGCCTGTGATGTTTGACCAGTCCACGATATGCCGCCTACACGAGCCGTTTTGGGTTGGGCTGACGTCTGCAACGTAAGTCCTACTGCTGTTTGACTCTTCGCGGTCGTGGTGACCTTCGCTGAACTTCCAGCCTGGTCAACCCCTAGAGATTCTTTGAATACGCACTCGTATCCATCATTGTCATATTGGGCACCTATGACAGGCTCAAGGTCGATTCCCCTGGCGCTATTTAAAGTCCCGCTTTTCTGTGTGACCGTTGGTGCCTTATCGACTTTTTCACCGATCGTCAGAGTATTTGCCTTACTCCTGGCCGACGTGGTGGTTGTAGTCGGAATGTGGGTTGCCGTGCCGCTACCGATGACTTTGTCTCGAGCATTTGGCGGTACATACTTGCCAGATATGGGGGACTGACCTAGAGAGCCCAGAATGGCGCTAGGATCTCCCAGAGCTTTATTCAGAACCTCTTTAGCCTGGTCTAAGTCAGATTTCTGCATGGCAACCTAAGTCGCGAGATTGGATCCCTCATTTTTGATAGCCGCGACGTCTGTGGCGATGTGTTTGCTTGCGGCCAACAGCTCTTCGTGGTTCTTCTGCATTTTTTGGTTAATGCCATCCAATTTCCCTTGTGTTTGTTGTGCCCCTAGCTCAAGCCTCTTGACCGAGATCGTGAACTTATCAAGCCGTCAGCGGTCCTCCGCAAGGGCCTTTTCCATCTTCTCATGGTATACGGCAGAATTCTGGTGAAATATATTAAGCCGCTCTTCTATGGTCGCATTCTCTGGAAAGGGAATAGGCACAAAGTCAATAGTTGTAACCGCGCTTGCGGCTATCTAGGCCTCATCATGGGCTGGGTTAGGGCCAACCCTACCCTAAATTTTAGGGCTTAGGGTAGGGCCGGGCCGGGCTTTGACCAAGTCAACAAAACTTAGGGCCGGGCCGAGGCTTCAATACGTAAGCCCTTACCCGCCCTTAAGGCCCATTCCGCAAGGGCCGAAAGGGTCGGGCCGGGCCTTTGTTTAACTCACATAAAACACATTTTTACTAACTACATAAACTCAAACTGAAAAAAAAATATATATATATATATATGAAAGTATGAAACTGAATACTTGAGATTTGAAAACCTGATTTAATTACAAATATCTACAAATCTCACATAAACTAACTCACATTCATTTCCAGCTTGCTTAACAGTAATGAAGCCCAACTTGTTTAACATATGGACGGTGTCTCCCTTCCTAGAATCCAGTTTCTCTTCATCATCTACCAACATCCCCATCCGCACCCCCACAATCTCTCTGTCTATCTATGATTCTATGTTTGGCACACATAACTTGATCATTCCAGATTAAAGCCAAATTAATCAACCCCGTCCATCATATATCGTTCTATTTATTGGTTAACAGATAGGGCTACATATTAAGATAACCAATCAATAACTGAATAACACATGCATCAATTGCACATTCTTAAGCAAATTGATAGGACTGTTCCAATTACCCAACAGATAGGGCCACTTTTAATTTGGCAGCTTTGGTTTGATTGCTTAAACGCTTGATAGAAAAGAAAGATGAAAGCGAAAAATAACAATTAAACCAAGAGAATAGTAGGAATTGTTGAAGTGGTTACTGGAGAAGTATGCTTATTTGAAGCAGCTGTATTTAGCTTTGCTGAATTTAGACTTGTGGTTGTTCATGTCATCCAAATGAGTAACAAGGGTCATTTGGTTCGTAGCCAGCTTGTGGTTAAAAGTTAATAATCAACTAAATGGAAAGCTGCCATCGGGGAAATTCAGGGCATCGATTGGATTTAGCGGAGGCTAGTGCCAACCTCGGATTGGTTGGAACTCCGACTTAATCCTAAATGTCGGCGCCCCTTCGTTTACCCCCGCGTCGTACTCCCATCCCGTGGTCACAACACAGAAGGTAGCCCGCCAGGGAGACATGGAATCCTTCAAATTTTCTATCAACTTGGGCGCCCCCTGGCGGCAAGTGAGGTTCACCTGTCCGTTGCATCCTTGGCACCTCACACAGACCAGCTCATAGAAGTGAAGCACCTCCGCCACGATTGGCCCTTCGCAGCCAGATAGACGCCACAACGAGTTCAGCGCCATCAACAACCGCCACATGTTGGGACAAATCTGCCCAAATGCTAGGTCGAACTCGCAAACCAAGATTTGGAAGTTTGGCAGCAGCGGAAACGTCACTCCCTGGCGGAAGATGGCCTCATGCATGGTGGCATGCCCCGCTGGCAAAATCGACGCTCTCTCATCTCCCGTCGGCGGATGCAGCTTCACTACGCCAGGTAGGCGGAATATCCTCTTCAGACGATTTACCGCCGACGCAGTCATCAGCCCTCCTGCCTCGTCAACTGCAGTACCGTCACGAATGACCCAGGCTGACTCTATCTCCTCTCCGCCAGCCTCTTCCCCATCGGCGGAACCACTAACCGCGCTGTTACTAGCTAACCTCTCCTCGCGCCGCTGGCGGGCAGCAGCTTCCTCTCTTGCCGTCGAACTCTCTGGTCGCCTACCTCGGGCCATCTCTACGTCCCAGGGTATGGTTTGTAAAGGTTCGATGTCTAGCGGTTCTGGCAGTGAGGTTCCTGCAGGGGCAGACGGACGCAACGAGTCAATAAATATCCTATCTGCACCGCTGAGCGACACGTCAGACCCGGAATCCTCACCGCTCGAGATCTCTACGACGTTAGCCATCACAAACCCTAAAACCCAAGTCAGTCAGTTCCAACAAGATCTAGGCTAACCCTACGTCAGATTTTAGCCAAAGAACACCAAGAACAATTACCCAGAAAACCCAGAAAGTACCAAAACAAGAACACACATATACACTCAAAACCCAAATTCGACCATCTAGCAAATCCGTAAACCTCAACTCTCTGCCAAGCACCTAAGCCCATCCCCAAAAATCACTCTAGACCCTCAGAAACACCGGGGAATGATAGAAATCACTTCCAATGGCAAAAACAAAAACTGACAGAAACAATCAAACAGGGACGGGGCTCAGATAACCAACCTGAAAGATGGGAACTTTGGTGCTCTTGAGGATGCTCGTCTTCGCTTCAAGAGGTCTCCGTCCTCCAAAGATCAATAACCTCACACGAATTGCAGAACCTTCTTCTCGGATCTCAGAGCAAGGCTTGAAGGCGACGATATTAGTTCAAAGTGCAGAAAATGTTGAACCACTCGGTTTCCCTCTCTTTTATGTCAACATCAAGCAAATCTAAGTCGTCCAATGAAAAACGACATTACACGACTGCCGTACACGTGCCCCACGATCACACTTACTCTCCGGATTAACCGAGGCGTCGCCTCGGTTACAAAATCCATAATAACTCGCATTAATGGCGAAGATACGGGCGTGCTAAGGAGACGTTATCCCACATGCTAACCCAATGCATGATGGCCACGTGTCGGGAGCCGTCAGACGAAGCGTCTGTTCGAAGTAACCATCAAAGAGGAAGTTCACCAATCGTCGATATAGTCTCCGCTAAGTGTAACACCGCTAGCGGGACTTCTCCCTTCCATCTTGCAAGTGAGAGTCTCCGCTACGCGCAACACCGCTAGCGGGACTTTTCCCTTCCATCTTGCAAGCGAGAGTCTCCGCTAAGCGCAACACCGCTAGCGAGACTTCTCCCTCCCATCTTGCAAGCGAGTCTCCTCTAGGCGCAACACCGCTAGCGGAATGTCTCACCTCATCTTGCAACAGCCTCCGCTGAGCGTAACACCCCTCGCCGAGCTTCAAGCCAGAAGGTCCCCGCGATGCTTCTTACCGCTTTTTGTCAGCGGAGGGACTTCCGCCAACGGCGATCCCCGATGCAACACCTCATTCTGACAACGGTCGCCACGCGGCGTTGCAGTCAAGCTACGTCCCTCCGGGCTAAGTATGGGGACATATCAGCAATTTTTGACGGCCCTGATCAGGCACGTTGACCCCCAACACTTGGGTATCAAAGATTGGACTCGCTACCCAACACCCTCTGTTCAGTACAGATCCCCCTCATCAAATAATATGTCGACCAAACGGAGGCCGATCTTAGCCGGGGAGTGGGGGACTCCCTGGGGGGCCTAGCAGTGGACCACCCGAAAGGGTATAAAGCGTTCGCTCAGTAAATCCATGGTTAACAACGCACTGACTCTAATTATGTTGTCGCAAGTCTAGCAAAAGTAACGCTTCGAACCGCTAGGCAACTCTCCAACCAAGATTGCCCTCCTGGACTGGGGACTTGGGGGACTTATACTTATATGAGCATTTGCCAAGCATAATTAGCTATAATGAGCCACACTCATGCTACCACCAGCGGTACCAACTACCACCAACGGTGTGACCCCGGCTCACCCCCAGATCACCGCTGACGCGCCACCACGCGCCGCGCCAAAACAGCACCAGAAGCTCCACAAACTGGGAACTGAAGCATATCAGTCCCACATCGAAAACAAGGAAGAGGTCAGCCTCTTCCCCACCTATAAAAGGTTCACTCCTCTCTCCTCATTAATTATGCATTTACTACTTACCTACTGTTATTCTGTAAACATAAATACATTGACTAACTTAGGCATCGGAGAAGAGAAGACCGCCGAGCGCGGTCTCCCTCTGACGCCGCTTTGTATCTTATTTGACAGATAGCGAAGCTCCGAGAATATCACAAGTAGCGGTCCGCCCACCGGCCCCGCATTAACCGAGATTGGGCTACCGCCCAAATCTTAGACATTAACATCTGTGGACCAATGAAGACCATAACAGAAGCTAGAAATAGATATTTTCTGACATTCATTGATGATTATTCAAGAATGACTTGGGTTTATTTCTTGAGGCAAAAGTCTGATGTGTTCTCTATATTGAAAAAGTTTCAACCAATGCTTGAGAGACAATCTGATCTCAAGATCAAAGTGCTAAGAATAAACTGAGGAGGTGAATATACATCAAATGAGTTTGAGAATTTTTGTGCAGACATTGGTTTGGAAAGACAACTCACAATAAGCTATATATCACAGCAAAATGGGGTAACTGAAAGGAAACATAGAACAATTATGGAAATGGCAAAATCAATGCTGCATGACAAGGAAATGCCTTAAGAATTTGGGGCAAGTGTTGTCAATACTGAAGTATATTTGATGAACAGGTATCGAACAACAGTTGTGCAAGGAATGATACCAATTGAAGCCTGGAGTGGAAGAAAACCAAGTGTTAATCACTTAAGGGTGTTTGGTTCAATATGCTATGCACATATTCCAAGGGAGCTGAGAAAGAAGCTTGATGAATCAAGTGAAAAGTCTATATTCATGGGATACAGTTCACATACAAAGGGCTATAGGCTCCACAATTTGAAAAGGAATAAAATGATTATCTGAAAAATGCTCTTTTCAGTGAGAAATCATCCTGGGATTGGAATCAAGGTTCAATCCTACAACAAGATGTGCAAGATAATGTTGTTCAAGATGAGCAAGAGATTCCAGAATAGTTAAAACTTAATCCACTACAACAGTCACCACCTCACAGTCCTCAACAACCCTCACCAGCACCTTCAAATGCACAATCAACTCCAAGCTTAACACCAATCAGGTTGAGAAGCTTGAACGAGGTATATGAAAGCTACAATGCATGCTTGTTTGAACCTGAGCATTTTGAAGTAGCTGTGAAAGAAGATGAATAGAGGACCGCAATGCAAGATGAGATTAATGTAATTGTGAAGAACAATACATGGGAGCTGGTTGACAAACCAGATAACAAAGATGTTATTGGTTTAAAGTGGATTTACAAAACCAAGTTAAATGTTGATGGTTTGTACAAAGAAACAAAGCAAGATCAGTGGCAAAAGGGTACTCACAGATACCTGGAATTGATTTCAATGAAACTTTTGCACCAGTAGCAAGGCATGAGACCATAAGAGGTCTGATTTCCATTGTTGCACAAAAAGGCTAGTTTTTGCACTAGCTAGATGTAAAATCTGCATTTCTAAATGGAGTGTTAAAAAAAGAAGTGTTTGTGGAACAACCACAAGGTTTTATCATCAAGAATAAAGAGCAAAAAGTTTACAAACTGAAGAAGCTACTCTTTATGGTTTGAAACAAGCCCCAAGAGCTTGGTATGGTGAGATTGATTCCTATTTCACAAAAAAAGGGTTTCAAAGGAGTGAAAATGAACCTGCCCTTTACACCAAAACTAAAGGTAAATCAAGCATACTTATTGTCTCCTTATATGTTGATGATTTGGTATTTCTAGAAGTTGTGAAGAAATGGTTTCAAATTTCAAGTCTGATATGATGTTGAAATATGAAATGAGTGATTTGGGAATCATGCATTATTTTCTGGGAACTGAAATAGTTCAATCAGTGGAGGGAATCTTCATTACACAAAAAAAAAAAAAATATGCAAAGGCAATTCTAGAGAAGTTCAAGATGTTTGGTTGCAATCTGTTGCAACACCTCTAGTTGTCAATGAAAAATTTCAGAAAGAAGATGGAAGTGGTAGTGCAGATGAGAGTATATACAGAAGCTTAGTGGGAAGTTTGCTTTACTTGACAGCAACAAGACCTGACCTGATGTATGCTGCAAGTCTGTATCCAGATTTATGCACAAGCCAACCAAAGTACACTATGAAGCTACAAAGAGGATCCTGAGATACATTCAAGGTACCATTGAATTTGGTATTATGTATGAGAGGAATGTGGAACCAAAACTCTTTGGTTTATGTGATAGTGACTGGGGAGGCAATGTTGATGATTTGAAAAATACATTTGGGTACACTTTCACACTAGGAACTGGTGTATTCTCCTGGGCTTCAAAGAAGCAAAAATTAGTGGCCTTATCTACAGCTGAAGCTGAGTATGTGTTTGCATCTATTGCTACTTCTCAAGCAATTTGGCTCAGAAGAGTCATTGAAGATTTTGGTGAAAAACAAGATTCTGCAACAATCGTTCTGTATGATAACAAGGCTGGAATTGCCATGAGCAAGAATCCTGTGTATCACAGTAGGGCAAAACATATTGCCTTGAAATTTCACTACATCAAGGATGCAGTTGAAGAGAATGAGGTGGATTTGGTCTACTGCAATACTGAAGACCAAGTTGCATATATCTTCACCAAAACTCTACCAACAGAGAGGTTTGAATACCTCAGAGGTCTACTTGGAATGAAGAAGCAAAGCATTAAGAAGGAGTATTGGAATTAATGCTTTCCTACTCCAACTAGGAAATTGCAACAGTGAGTTAACTGCAGAATACTTAGCTGCAGTTAAGGATATTTTACTTGCACTTGTTGCACTGTTTTCTCCACTTAAAATTAAGCTAGATATCTAGTTTAATATGCTCTTCTAAATATTTTGTAGGTTATTAGTACCCTATCTAAGGGAAGTGTTAGCTGATGTAAGAAGTGTGAAACAGATCAAAATTCAAGCACACAAGTTTGCTGAGTTTTTTTTGTTCATCAGTTTATGCTTCAAACTGCTACTGCAGTTTTCAATCAAACTGCTACTGCAGTTTTCAATCAAACATCCAAGCTGTGTTATTGATTGTGGTTTGTTCATTACAAATTGAAGCTCAAATCCTAACATGATTCAACTAAATAAACTCAGTATCATTGACCATTCTGATATAAAGCCTTGCCTGAAGAAATTGGAACAACTTAGAACTTAACCTTAAGGTCTTGTTATGACCGTTTGAAGTTACCATGCTCAGTTAGGAATCTAGAAAAATTAAAACTTCTTGACATATTTAACTGCATCAGCTTCACGGAATTGCCTCCATCAATTGGTGAATTGAGCAGTTTAAGAAAGTTGAACATGAAATGGTGCTACAAAATGAAAGAACTGCCTCTATCAGTTTTGTATCTTGATCGGTTAAAGGAGGTGATATGTGATGACGCTACAAAACCTTTACGGGATCACTTTTCACGCACTCTCCCAAAAAATACCCATGGAGGCTACATGGACCAAATTAGTAAGAATTTTTCAGTAAAGTTTAGCGTAACCTAAGTCGCATTTGGATTTTGATCTGGAGGTTACTGCTCCGAGTTATTTGAATTCGTGTGTTCCTGTTTTTTTTTGGTTATGAGGTTTCTGTGATGGTTCTTCGTGTTTGAAGGTGCATGTTTCATAAATCAGGCCAATTTTTAATTTATAGCATAGCTAAGCAGCGATTTGCCCTGTCATTGTCATTTGGTTTGAGTTATAGTTTGCTCAAGTACTATTATCCCTTATTTTGTTGCCCTGATTTGCTTTGTTGATATTCGTTCGGGCCTCAATCCTTTTGAGATATATTCTGAATATATTTTGATTCTAGAAAGACAAACTATCTGGCTATCATGCTCAAATTTGCATAAAATTTGATGTCATACAAGACTTGCAAGTTACGATGGATTGTATTACACTTGAAATGTAGCTTATCATGATAATTTTTTCAACACGTCCCCTTTCTGAAGCCAACATTCCAAATTATAGTGATCAATGTGCATACATTGATCAATTGAGTACTTGCGTTACAGCATAAGGAAACGACACTGCATCCATTCAACAGAATTGGCAATGCAGCTACTCTAGAGGCTAGTTTTCCATATTACCTTATAAATTAATTTGCTTACCAAAACTACCACCCAGGGCATACATGGATCAATATGGAACACCAAAGAAATAGGTAACAGGGCGGCCTCATTCAAAAGAAATGCACACTCCCAGCTCATTTCTTTTTTTTCTGCAAGACAAGCTTGGCAGTAGAAACAATCTTCTTTCCGATAATCTTCTCTAAAAGATAGGACTGCTGGGGCCAATAAAGTAGGACCATTTCCTTCAAATTATGAGCATGCTTCAGCAAATACCTTGCTAACTCGATCTCATTACTCCCATTTGAAAGCTCTATCTATTCTTACCTCCTTAAGTTGAGAAACGAAAGCAAGCCTTTGGGATTTCCAAAAACCCATCTTAAACCCAGATGCCTAGAAAAATAAAATCAATATCAAATTAATCTTTGCAAAATTCATCCAAAAAATAATAATAATCTGCCAGAGATAAGGAAACATTTTATTCTTCTGTATGCTCACCGTTCTAAAACAAAATACAGAGGCAACATCCGCACTAGCTATTACTTACCTCAACCTGTAGAGAGGATGGTTTTTTGGGCCTATTGGCAGATTTTACCCAGAGAGTATTCAAATTAGTCATTCCTCTGAGAAAAGAGACCATTGCCGGGACTAGACCATCACCCAAGCTTTCAATATGCATGCCTAAATTACTAATCTCATCTAATGGTAATGGAATGGAACCTCCCTTAAACATAGCCTGCAATATGAAGGCCGAAAGATACTTATCACTAAGAGGAAGTGATAACTAAAGTGGTCATATAAAGACATCCTAACTAATAAATACATATATAGATCAACCTAGCTAGATGAATAAAATGATGTAGAATCTATTCTTCTATTTGTAAATCGTGATGATATAAAGAAACTGTCAAACTAAAGAAGTAAATAAATGATTTCTTTAGTCATAGCGAGCAGCTATAACTCCGTTTTAAACCAATGTTGAAATTATAGAAACATACAACTAAAACGCTATTGATCCATACGATACGGACGTATCTTAGACACATAAACAAAAGTTACAAAACTGAGGGAGTGAAAGCTAGGGATAAGCCACTTTACCTTCATAGTCATCCCATCTAAAATAAGAACTTTAGTCCTGCGAATACCAGAAAGGAACTCCAATAGGCTGTCAAAGTCATCTACTCGAGGGGATAGAAAAAGCTCAACTTTTTCTAAACGCGTTAAATTTCCAACATTTGGATGACTCATCAAATTTCCAGTCCACCTGAAGTGTTTGAGATTTGGAGCAGAAATATTCATCGATATCCCACTAGAATATTCGCAATTTACATATAGATCTTCAAGTTTCTCACATAAGACATTGAGATGGCAGAATCCACTTTCCAACAAACTGATCGCTTGCAAAGAGGAGCTTTCGATGGTGATATTTTTCAACCCTTTGCCACCAATATGATCAAGCGATAACTCCTCAAGACATTTGCAAGAACATGAGATCCATTTACAAAATTTTTTGTCTTCTATGCTTACGCCTCTCAACTTTAAGGAATACAGATTACATGAGAAATAAAGGGAGGGCACTTGAAAAATCATATAACTTGAGCCTACCACTAGGGACCTCAGAGAAGTGGGTGGAAATCCAGATGCATGAGGGCAACATGAACTCACTGACAGTAAAATCTAGTTCGATCACCTCGGCATTACACCTTACAGCATTCTGGATCCACGAGGCGAATCGAAACTGCTCATCACGCATCCTTGCCCTTCCATTTTCATGGAAAACCCAAGAAACGCGAAAGCAGAGTATTGAATTATTACCACGTTGAAGCAAGAACCTTTCCACAGAGTTCAGCAACTTAGCTCGCTTGGCCGTTAATCTTCTGAAGGAAGCATCTACGGATCTACCTTAAAGTTCAATGATGGAGCTGATAGGTAAAGCTCTCTCCATTTTTTGGACGTGGTACCGAACCGAGTTAAGTCTCTTATGGTGAGAAAGGAAAGAATGTGATGGGCAACTTGGTCAGGAAGATCACTGAACCTCTCCAGGGTTCTCGGTTTCTTTTTCATTTTCAAGAACACTAGGTGGTAGCATATATATGAAGGAACGAAAGAAACGACCCCATTTATACAAATAAGTGGTAGCATATAAATTACTCTACCAACGAAGAGAGTACTCCTTAAATATGCTGAATATCGAGGAGTCGGGCTCTTAATTGATCGGCGTACAGAGACTTTTTAGATAATCGAGACTTGTTCATGCACCAAAAGTGGGCGCAAATTAATTTGATTAAGAGGATGTTAATCTATCATGATTCATGAATACTAAGCGCGGTGTAGATAATCTATTAATTAGAAGGGAAAATTTCACAAACAGTACACCAAGTAAAGGCCACTAATAATTCTTATACATAAAGTTCCAAACCAAACATTTCGGTACACGAAATCTGAAACTCGACCCACTATCAGTACATGACGTCAATTTTTGACACCAAAATGTCCATTATGCCCTTAGTTTTTTTTTTTTAATAATTTTTTTTCTGTTATTTTTTTTTCCTTCGTTTCTATCTCTTTCTTCTTCCTTCTTCCGGCTCCACGAAACCCACCTCTATTTTCATGTGAGAAGAAGCCCGAGCTCACCCACCTCTGTTAACTTCTCAGCCACCAAAATAAGATAACACAGGTGCACACGCACTCTGAAAAAAGAACAAGATGTGAGAAAATTTTAAGATCAAAAGAAAGAGCAACAAACCAATTCTCTTTTCCTCTCCTCTAACTTGTCTAGTATAGCTTTCTTTGATGATTCCATGTCATCTCCAGTTTCAACTGATGTTTTGGAGTTGCCAACAGCTTTATCTGATCCGCGAGATTGACCACAATTTGTCTCGTAGAGAGAGAGAGAGAGAGAGAGAGAGAGAGAGAGAGAGAGAGTAGAGAGAGAAAGAGTGTGAGAGTTTTTAGAGTGAAAAGAAATGAGAGAGAGAAAAAAAAACAATGGGAAAATCTAACTCCTGCTTCAAAATCAAAGACCCAGATAGAGAAACCTCCTAATTCGAATTAAAAGCAACACGCCCAGATAAGAAAGATCCAAACTTTGAACAAGATATGCAACAATTCAGAGTTGTACCACAAGAATCACAATCAAATTCAAAAACCCAGCTCCTAAATTTAGAGCAGAACCTGCTCTCGGGTGGAGGAATGGGTGTTCAATTGGAGGGCAAGGGCGGCGTTGGAAGCGAGGGAGTGAGCGTGGAGGTGAGGAAGGCGGCGTTGGAAGCGAGGGAGTGAGCCCGGAAGAAGGAAGAAGAAAGAGATAAAAACGAAGGAAAAAAAAATAACAGAAAAAAAAAATTATTTAAAAAAAAAAAAACTGAGGGCATAATGGATATTTTGGTGTCAAAAATTGACGTCGTGTACTGATAGTGGGTCGAGTTTCAGATTTCGTGTACCGAAATGTTTGGTTTGGAACTTTATGTATAAGAATTATTAGTGGCCTTTACTTGGTGTACTGTTTGCGAAATTTTCCCTAATTAGAATGTGATCTAAAACTCCATGTCTCCCCGAGGTAAGCTGATATCTGAAGGATCCGGATTCTCTGAGTTTAAGTGGTGAGCAAATTCGATTCTATCTTAAAAGTGACGATTTATTCATTATTGGTTCATGGTAACAAAAGACATTAATTTCAAGATAGAAGATAAGGAGTTTGTTTTTTCGTCGAAGTTAATAGAATATAAGGAGTTGCATATACCAATTAGGACTCAGAACCTTTTCCTCCCTTTTATCTTCTTGTACCTAGAAGATTTTTGAGAATTCAATTGCTTATACTCCAAACAATGATGAAGGACCTCCCACAAGCTAGGTCAGTCAACAAGGTCTTCTCCGCGGGCAAATTCGAAAAAAAAAAAAAAAAAAAAAAAAAAGGTAGGTAACAGGTACGACTTCCACTGTAAATCATAAAACCATAGTCCTAAAGTCAAAGAAAGAATTCCCAAAAACAGTAAAAGCTTATGAGTACAACTTACACTGTTCCAACATAGTTCTAATGGAGCTAACTGGCTTTCACAGTCACTCCAGAGGAGATAGTATTTGATTTTCTAGTTTCACCCCAAAATATATAGCCAAAGATTGGTTAATTACAGAAACCTTACCTTTGGATATGTATAATGCATTGCATTGTCATGTTCTCACTAAGCCTCTCCTTTAATCTTTGCTATTTAACCAGAAGAAAACCCCTCTTTAATTTAGTTAGCATTTTTCAGGAGTCCTGGTCATTTCTTATTCCACAACTATTTTACCTAAAATAATACATCTGGCCGTCTGGGCAAACCTGAATATGACAATTATAAAATAGAAGTACGCTGAACACAAATATACTAAAGATCAGATAGTTCACTCTAAAAGTCTAAATTAGTAAAAATGGCACAATGCAACTTTACACATCTGAGATAAAGTTCCAACAATGAAACAAACCTAACGAATAAAACGTAATGAGGTTGCTCTTTCATCCTTGCTGACATGACAGACAACTGTGGCATTGGATATCATCTTGCTTTTTAACTCCCTTACAACATCAGAGTCCTTGAATAAATGAAATATGACCATTTTCTCCAAGTTCTGAGCATGCTCCAGGATATACTTTGCCAATTCAATTCCATTCGATCCATTGGAAAGCCATAGCTTTGCCTCCTTGAGCTGGTAAATGAAAGCAAGGTTTTGCAATTTCCAGAATCCCATATCAATCCCAGAACACTGGAAGAGAACGAGGCAACAACAAAATCAATTAAAATTGTCAAACAAACCATAAGAATAAATATGGGCCTATTTCCAGACCCTGAAATGCTCAATCCACAAGTTTATAATATATTAATATTTTTATTATTGCCACTCGTTCCTGTATCAATAAGTCACAAAAACCTTCTCTATTAAACAAACCCACCAAAAATGGAAGAGATCATATTATTTAGTAACTATACATGAGCAATATCCACTTGATTCTAGAAATAACATCACAAAAAATACATGTGAATCGAAAGAGGGGAGATTGAGAGGCAATATGACTTCACTTACTCGAGAATTAGCAACACTTGAGCGAGGACTACACTGTATTTGCAAAGTATTCAGATTAGGCATTTCTCTAAGAAGAGAGACCACTGCAGGAACAAGGTCATCATTCAAGTTCTTAAGTTCCACACCGAAGCAACAAAGATCATCTAATGGTGTGGGAATGATATATTCCCTCAACAAAGCCTGCATGCAATTTTTCAAAGGAGAAGTATTTAACAATAAAAGATTGACCCTCTAATGTTTAACTAACTGGTGCAATATAAAATCAGAATCAGATTATAAATTAAAGTTACATTAACATATCAAAATATTAAACTCCAGTAAATAAACTTCCTTTTCTTTTGTTCTCTCTGTTTTTTTTTTTCTTTATAATTATGCAAGTATCAACCTAAAACTCCATTTACAGACATGGCATTCCAAAAAAAAGCTTCTGCCTAAATATCAGCTGCACAACTACATCCCAGTTAATTAGTACCACTACTCTAGAAAGTAATTACAGCAATGGTATCACAATTATTGAAACATGTATATAAAATATTCTAGAAAAGATATGAGATCAATTGCAAAATACTTGTTTAACTAAAAGTCAAATAGTCTAACCAGTACCGTATCTTTACCTTAATGGTCCATTCATTTAGAATAACAACTTTAGCTCTGCTGATGCTGCAGATAACCTTAAATACATTGTCAAATTCATTTACAGCAGACTCTAGAAAAACCACAGCTTTTTCCAAACTCATTAATATCCCAAGATTTTGGATATTCATCAAATTGCCTTCCCATTTCAAATACTTAAGATTTGGAGCAGATATGTTTAACCATTTTCTGCTAGGTGGTGGATAAAATTTCCTCCAAGTTATATGTATATCTTCGATTTTATCACCAAAGATGTTGAGATGGAAGAGGTCCTTACTCCAAACCTTAAATGATTTCAACGATGAGCTTTCGATGGTGATCTTTGGCAACCCTCTAATCTGATCAAGCTGCAACTCCTTAATGCATTTGCAGGAACATGATATCCATTTGAAAAGGCACTCATCTACTATTTTAATTTCACTCAACTTCAAGGAATGCAGATTACATAAAAGAGATGATGAAGGAGCTTGAAGAATCACCCCATGCAAGTGCACTGATAGAGACCTCAAAGATTGAGAAACAAAGACAGAAGACGGCATCACAAACAAGGGTGGAAGTGCACAGAAACTAATGTCGAGAACTTCAACATCACACCTTACTGCTTTATCAATCCATTCAGTTACTTGAATCTGCTCATTAGAAGGCTTCCAATTGAAACTCCAGTGGATGTGAAAATGCTGTATCCTATTATCCCCACGATTAAAAAAGTACCTGTCCAAAAAATTCAATAACTCTACTTCCTCCTGATCTCTTCTAGCATAAAGATTATATCGATTGATTTTCAATGAGGGAATTGATAGATAAAATCTTCTGCATGTTTTAGAGACAGTGCTCACTCGAACAAGATCTATGAACTTGAGGAATGAAAGAATATGATGAGCAACTTCATCTGGAAGGATACTAAATCTGTCTACTCTAGCAGTTGGCCGTGGGCGGAGCTTATACTTGCGCACCATTAGACCGATACTATTCTGTGGTTCTAAGACAACCTATAGGACCGTTGGAAGTGGGATGGAGCTACAAGCTTTGTCATTCTCCTGCAACATTAAAAAGACCAACAGAATTTACAATATTTCTACACAACCAAAAAGAGGGTCCAGAATTTCCCAGATTAAAATCCTATAAACCCTAACAACTACGATACACCATGAAAACTAGAAGGCCACTCTTGAGAAAAGGGAAAAAAAAAACAGTTCAACTCATAAGCTAACAATATTAAAAAAGAAAGAGGCTCACTAAGCATATTCCATCTTAAGTACCTGTACATTATTTTACAAGCTTAACCACTAGACAAACCTAACAATGATATCTAGAGATGAGTAGCTGGTTAGAAAAACACGGTGCAGTATCCATCTAAAAACTTAAAATTAAAACAAGTGAACAAGAAAACACTTCCAATTCACTAGATAAGGAACTACTAATTTTTGGGGCCACATAAATTGCTATTGTTTCAATTAAAGTCAGCGAATAAACGTGATCAGTTAGGATGATAAACCTAGACTCTAAAATTCAAGTCCCCTGAAGCCCACAACAACCAAAAGAAAAAACTTTACAGAAAAAATCACGAATCATTATTCAACAGAAACAGGAAACTGGATGACAATAATGCTAAAAGTTGCACCTAAAGGGTTAAGTAAATGAATTGGTAATCAAAAATAGTATAAGAAATCCAAGAGACTTCAAAAAAGACAGATTTTGGACCAAACCAAAGACCATACCAATCAAAACCGAAGAAATTGATATCAATAATTCAGATGGTAAACTCATATGGAACATCCATGTTTCTCCAAAGGTATGGCGGCAGCAGTTTAATATTTTCAAATAAATTAAATCAGCATCGGTGGAAACTTTAATTCAAATTTTCTATCTCAACTCTCAAACATCAATCTCTTGGCTGCCAAACAGAGAAACTCGCAACATAGATTCACCAATGCTCTCATCAAAGACTAAAACCTGAATTACTTGACACCATATAAATGGGTTATATGAAATTATGGGTTTTTGTTACTATATAAACACTCATTCATACCAATGCTATGCTTTCAGTTCATGGGTTTTCTCCAAGGTTTCAACTTTCCACCACCATAAAACAGAAAACAGGCCAAAAGAAAATTAAACAGTGATAAAAAAAAGGGGCAGTAAAATCCCAACCTCCTGAGCGAGACTTGAAGCTAAGGCCCTTAAGGGTCCGGCGGAACTCTGAATTGATAAGTTGAGATTCAAAGTGTTGAACTCTGAACTGAAACATAGAAAAGCAAAATGGAAGTGAGATAGTGATGCGAGGGAGAAGAGTATATTGCTCCAAGCCCACTAAAGCAGAGCCCAAAAGGCCTACTAACTTTTGGCGGGAAAAGGTGCTGTGGATCCCTCTGTGGTACTTGAACTTCTCACGGCAGATGTTATTGAAGACGTTGCAACATATGTGATTATGTGGAGGAGGCCTCCGTTGTTTTTAACATAGGTGATTCCAACGACAGCTCGTCGGAAAATATTTCCCAACAGTGTTTATTTTCTTTACTAAAGTAATGTGATATGTTTACTTACACAGTTACTTGGAATAGAGATGAGATGAATAAGATTAAGGGAAAAATGTACAGACAGTGTCTAGACACTTCGAGTACTGTCAAAATAATACATGGACTTTAAAACTTATCAATGTGATACATGGACTTATATTTTCTTGTCAACGTAGTACCTACGTCAACTTTTTGTCATGGCACCGTCAATTTTAACCACGTGTGACGCACGTGAGGCTGAAAATGAGGGCAAAAAAGACTTTTTCACTCCAACAAA
The DNA here is from genome assembly GCF_958449725.1 of Rosa rugosa. Classification (NCBI taxonomy): domain Eukaryota; kingdom Viridiplantae; phylum Streptophyta; class Magnoliopsida; order Rosales; family Rosaceae; genus Rosa; species Rosa rugosa. The sequence continues at coordinate 16,907,033 of NC_084826.1, read as the reverse complement.
TCTTAAAAGAATAAATTCAAAATTAAAAATAAAAACTAAATAACTAAATAATTTATTATATTGAAAATAAAAGATGAATAAATTTTTTTACTTTGTTCTATTAACCAAGATCCCAATCCAATACATACTCAAAAAAAAATAAAAAAATAAAAAAATAAAAAAATAAAAAAATAAAAAAATAAAAAAATAAAAAAATAAAAAAATAAAAAAATAAAAAAATAAAAAAATAAAAAAATAAAAAAATAAAAAAATAAAAAAATAAAAAAATAAAAAAATAAAAAAATAAAAAAATAAAAAAATAAAAAAATAAAAAAATAAAAAAAATAAAAAAATAAAAAAATAAAAAAATAAAAAAATAAAAAAATCTGAATCCAATAAGTCTGAACCTAACAATTCTTCATCTTCATCTTCATCTTCTTAAACCCAGCAAAAAAAGCAAAAGAAATCCCAGCAATAGGAAAACCCATTCCTGTTCATCTTCAAAAACTCGACAAAAGATTGCCCAATCTTGGGCTCTGAATCTTTGACAAGATCTCGATTTCGTTGGTGGCTTCAAGCCCAGAAATCTAAGTGGGTCTAGGAATTCGGCTATGAGATCTGGACGGTCTATTGACGGCAACAAGACGGCCCCGAAGTACAGCTTTGTAGACATAGCCATGGCTTCCTTTGCCTAAGAGCTTCTGATCAGAGAAGCCATGCATTGGTGGCAGCCACGAGATCACTATAATCGAAGTGTTGGATCTTGATGGGTTTTTCATCGGATGATGCGATCTGGGAATTGGAGACAGAGACAGCAGATTCAGCTTTGCAAGAAAGGTACCCCATATTCTGATATAAGAAAAGATTATCACTTTTGATTTGGGTTTTGAGTTGTTGGATTGAAGACACAAAATGTATGAGAAAGTTTGGTTATGGATATCACTACCAAAATCGGTTGAGGAAGTTTGGTTTTTGGTTGGTGAAGGTGTTCTACAAAGTAGAGAGTAAAAAATAAGTATAGACCATAGAGAGAGAGCCCATCTTCCAATTTTGGAATCCAAGAAGTTTGGTTTTCTGTTGGTGGTTGTGTTTTCTTTTATGTCTGGGTTCAAGAACCATGGAAGCAAGAAAAGAACACCTTAATTACTTGATTCAAATTGAAAGATGGCCTATGAAGAACCTCACATGGCCGCTATATCATCATTTCCCAAACACCAGCCCCAATTCAATTTCAAAGAAACAAGCTTTCAAAGTCCTTGTTCAATCTCCTGATGATGAATGAGAGAGAAGAAGAAATTATGGGTAACTGATGATGAATGAGAGAAAAGAACCGATGATGAACAAGCTTTCAAATTCATTTTTTTTAGAATTAATTATAAAAAAAATTAATTATTTTATTCATATTAAATTATGATTGAGATAAAAAAATAATTTGAGGGCACATCAGTCATTTAGCTCTCATTTCCGGCCTCACGTGCGTTACACGTGGTCAAATAGACGGCGCCGTGACGGAAAGTTGACATAGGTACTACGTTGACAAGAAAATATAAGTCCAGGTATCACATTGATAAATTTTAAAGTTCAGGTATCATTTTGACAGTACTCGAAGTGTCTAGCCACTGTCTGTGCATTTTTCCCTAAGATTAAACTTTTAAAAGTATAGGTGTTTAGATGTTTAGGCCCCATCATATATAGTTGATTTCCTAAAGGAGTAAGAAAACTTTGGTTGCTTTTGATAACACCAAACAATGAATCCGATCTTGCGAAAGCAATGTGTCTTATTGATTCGGGTGAGCATTGTCTCGGAGATTTTTTTCAAGTGGTGCTATGTAGTGGCTCATAAACTTGTTCAGGTCAGTTTATGAAGTAAATTTTTTATATGGATAAATGAGCGATTTTCGTTTTAGTCATCCTAAAGTATGCATGTGTATTATTCTTCCAAGAATATAGGTTGAGATATTATCTCTAGCGCTATTTAAAGTTTTAGCAAGGGGGAACAGTCTTTACTAACTTTTTTCCCTGACCTAGCTAGCATCCTCTCTGCTAGGGTTTATCACTGACGGTTCCGTCTTCTACAATTCTCAACACTTCTCCATGGCAGACTCCATCTCCACCTTGGCTACAGCCTTCGCCTTGTCTAAAAAGGTGCATATTGATCTCACTATATGGTGGGGAAAATACTCACATGAAATCCTAATGTCGCTGGTTTGGTTGGATCCATCATTACCATGGGGAGGATGCGACAAGGCTTTCAGTGCATGCGAGGAGAGATTTGTATTGCAATTTGATCGTGAATCAGATCGAAACAAATATCTCAATAGCGGCCCTTGGTTTTACCGGAGCAACATGCTCGTTGTAGCATCGTACGCCGGTGTGTCGGCCATCGATTTTGTTCTGCATTATTTTTTGGAAATCTGGATGGCAGTAAGAGGATTGCCTCCGAAGCTTCGTAACAAACTAGCTTTGTCCATGATTGGATCCTTTACCGGGAAAGTGGAGCAGTTTGATCAAGTGGCTCTCTATCGTAAGGATGAAGAACAGCGCATCCGTCTGGTGATTAACTCAAAGCGTCGCTTCAGGTTCTACTGTAAGTTTTCTTTCTCTCCTACTGTGGTGGTTAATTTATCCTTTTTTTATGAAAGGGTGAAAGGATTGTGCAAGAGCTGTGGGTTGTTCATCCATGATGTGGAGGGATGTGATCTTCTCTTTGTTAAAGATAAGGAAGACTTGCCGGTATCGACACCGGTGGGTGAGATGGAGGGGCTGTCACTTGTGACGGCAGTGGAAGGTCCTCATCTTGGTATTGCATCTAAGGCTTCTGGTACTCCTAGGCCTCCTAGTAACCCTAAATTCCAGGAGACCTAGGGTTTCTGTCCTAAACTATAACAAAACAAGCCCTCCAGCATATAAACCAGGATGCCTTCTTCTCACATTTAAACTTTGGTTTTCAGGCCTCAGATCTGCTGAAGAACAGAGCACTGTCAATCCCAGTGACAACGGCACAGGAAATTGTGGAGTTTAGTGGCCACAAACGGACTACAGGGGTAGCTCTGCTAAAGCCGAAAAAAGTTTGTTGTTCCTTCCTATACCAGAGCTGCTGGTGAATGAAGATATTGAACTATCCTTACCTCAAGAGCAGGGTCGTTTAATGATCTCTCCTAAGAAGACAAAGATTGGCATACCTAAAGGATCCAAGAACAAAAACAAAGCTGCAAAGAAGGAGGAGTTAGTGGTAAAGCCTCATTCTAAAGTGAAAGGTAGGAAAAGATTTCTAAGAATGCTTGAGGAGGAACCTAAGGGGGAGTCTCTCCCTGTGGAGGAACCAATGGGAGCTGCTCCTTAGATGGATTTGAAGAATGGGTCTGCTAAAAAGGATGACAGGGTGGTTATGGAAGATTTGAGTGATCCTCCTAACCCAAATGTCTATGCTTCTGCTTCTGTTCTAGTTGAGAATGTGACTACCTCTTCTGAGACATATGTCCATTGATTTAATTTCTGCTTCAGTGAGAAAGATCGACGAGAAACGGACTACTTCTTGGTTACTTTATTCTTTCTTGGGGTAGTTTTGTTTTCTTGTTTTTGCGCTTAATTCAAAAGGGGCCATGACCACTTACCCAATTTTAGCCTAAAAATTGTCCACTTACTCCAGTAAGAGTTTTTATTCTCATTTACCCAATCTAACATCTATTGACAGTATTGCCCTCATATTAATTAACAATTACTCCCCTCATACTCTCTCTCTCTCTCTCGACTCCCCTCAGCATCTCTCTCCTCCGAGACTCTCTCTCTCTCTCTCCCCACCGTCGCTGGAATTATGCCGGAAATCCGACTCAAGACCAGAACTCGACGCCGCCAGCTCACCGGACTACAACCCAGACCGTCGGAAAACCTGTTTCTGCTCCACTCCGACACGATCCGACAGATGCTTGACGCCGACGCATACCTCGATCAACCCTACTATCAATCTCCACCTCTAGCCCCTGCTCGACGTCATTCTCAAGTTCGGCAAGGCGAGGAATCAGAATTCTCTCTCCGATCTATACTGTTTATGCACTCTCTCTCTCTCTCTCCAGCTGTACGACCAGATGCCGAGCGATAGGACCGTTTGAATAGTCGGATTTTAGGTCGGATTTCCAGCGCACTCCTTCTTTGTCTCCACCGACCACCGGTCCCGGTCGCACCAAACACCGATCTGGTGCCCAGAGCAAATTCTGGGTGGCCAATTTTTATTTTTATTTTGGTATACTGTGAGCTCCGACAATGGGGAAGGAAAAAAAAAAAAAAGTGAACATGTAGACACACTAGGGCTTTATAAAGGCACTTACTTTGGAATTAGTTTTAATTTATATCAGTGGCTTTATTTTCTGTTACAAGCAGGTAATGAACATGTAGAATTGGGGAAGGAAAAAAAAATGAACATGTAGAATTGAACATATAAATTGATCAATTGTGCCTGTAGTGTATTCATTTTAGTTTTGGGAGTTTATGCAATTCACTAGAGGGCAATAATATGATTATTGGGGGGGCAATAATATGAGTATTGGGAGGCAATAATATAATTACAGAGTATTATTAGGAGGCAATAAAATCAGACTCCGGAATCCGGTCACCAGTCCGGTAGCCGGATTCGGGATTCCGGTGATCGGTCGCCGGAGTCCGGTCACCAGAGTCCGCGGCCGGCCACTGGTCACAGGAGTCCGGCAAGGTCTCCACTCTCCAATGACTTCTCTCTCTCAGTGACAAAGAAGGAAAGGGCAAAATTATCCCAAAAATAAATAAAACGAATAAAAAAATACTTAATTGGGTATTAGGGAAAAATATATATTAAATATTGGGTAAGTGGGCAATCTCTTAGAGTGTTTGAGTAAGTGGGATTAATTAACCCCAAAATTGGGTAAATGATCATTTTCCCAATTCAAAAAGGTGGGTGTCCTAGAGATGTGCTTAGTAGTGTGCTCGTTTAGGGGTGTAATTAATGTATACTTTGCTGTGTAATGACTTTTTCTGAGTGCCTTTACAAGCAAGTCATCATTGTACTGCTTGCTGAATTGTATAATGAATTACCTTTTCTACTCAAATATTAATAATAAAATAAAATAAAAGGAGAACAAGTGGATATAAAATACTTTCTTCTTAGCAATATTTACCACATAAGGCAACTTTCATTATAAAACTACTTTATAAAGAAATTAAAATTAAAAATAAAACCAAAGAACAAAAGACTTCTTGCACCTCACCTTCCCATTGTCTCAATTCCAAAATCACCAAACACCCGGTTGAGCATCTGTTCATATACTAGCAATCTGTGGCCAAGGTAACAGACAAACACATCAAGTACAAGAGTTCTTCTTTATAAAATTTGAAACGGCACAAAACACAAAAACATAGTTGTACAATGTTGATAACACAGAATTCAACCATTAGAAGATTAGGTTGTACAATTTCTACACTACATTCATGAAATCTGCCAAACTGTCGTTGATTTCTCAATGTAGTTAGATACCTATACATATCAAGCCTGCATTTCACTTCAGCCACTTTTTTCTGGAAGATAATAGTCGGAGCAGAAACCATCTTGCATTTATTTACCCTTTTTGAAAGATAGAATTGGTGGGGTAAACAAACTATGACCATTTTCTTCAAGTTTTGAGCATGCTCGAGAATATACAAGACCAACTCTACTGCATTACGCCCATGAGAAAGCTCTATCATTACCTCCTTAAGCTGATAAACAAAATCCAGGTTCTAAAACTTCCAACATTCCTTATTAAATCCGCAAGCCTGGAATAGCAACAAGCAGATCAATTAAAAAAAAATCAAAAGATACTAACAAACAATTTTTAAAATAGAAAGAATGGAAAAGTTATTCCAATAATAGCACTACACGCAAACATGATTATACCATAAGCTTTAGACATAACACTTGACACTGACAACGAGTTTTTACTTTTTAGAGATTGAGCCACATGCTTTAGCTTACCTTTGGTTAATCAACGAGATCAGAAGTATATGTGCTTATGTGCAAAGTATTCAAATTAGCCATTCCACTTAGCAGAGAGACCATTACAAGGACTATGTCATCATTCAAGCTCCCAATGTGCATACTCAAGAAAGAAACATCATTCAAGGGAGAAGGCGTGGAACTTTCGCTGAACAGTGCCTACAATATTATAGAGATGAAGGCAAACTCTTAATAGAATTAGCACCCAAAACCAATATAAGTAACAATGGTAGTAAAGTTAAGCTAAATGCCATAAATTTCCAACATATACAATTATACATGAGATAATTAGCCCCTTTCAAAAAAAAAAAAAGAAAAAAAAAATAAGATAATTAGTCAAATAATGATGCTTCTTAATTCTCATAACTCATTTATGAAATCAATGCTTATATTTTTTTTTTTTTTTTTTTTATCGAAATAGGTCAGCCCTTTCATTAAATTCAGCAAGCAGTACAAAAACGAAACACCCCTTTGGGGTCGACAGAAAGAATCGTTCCTCAGAACCTCCCTAAACCCTATTCTAGAAGAATAAAATCCCGAAAAGTCCCCAGTACACCCACCTTTTAGGAAATCCACGCACCATTATTCTAACAAAAACCAAGAAAACCTCGAAGCAGACATAAAATGGATTCAACTAAGGCACTGGTTTTTGCGACCCAAAACGAAATTAAACTAAACTAGCTATAGAAGGTGATGCATCACCTTCCACCTGGCCCTCTGCATCAGAAGGCATCACCATCTAAACAGCCTCACCCTCTTCCATCTGCACAGCATCAAGCTTACTACCAGTTGTAGCATCAGATGATTGTAGGGCTGAACCATTCATCAAGGATTTTCCACGACGCTTATACCTTCGAAGCTTTTTCACTTCTTGCTCATCTGCATTCTTAATTCTGTTTTTACTGCCCTTGGGACGCCGAATCGTCTTCTTCTTTGGCGAAACCATCAACTTGCCATTTTTGTGCTGCAGGACCAACGAAACATTCTCCTCCACTTCAAGCGTAGAGTCAGGAAAAGCCAAATATTTCTTACCAAAGCGATCCAAACTGATTGCAGCTTTTCTTTTCCTTCCAACTAGCACCACTTGAAGGGAAGAGAACTCCACCCTAGCAGCCTCTTTTCCAGTCCCTACCGAGGCAGGAAACATATCACTACTAGAATTTTGTTCATAGACATCGGTTCTGGACCGATGTTAAACTAATTTTCGACCGATGTCTTAGTGGGTGTAGAGAAAAGTATAGACATCAGTATAAGCGCGTTTTCAACCGATGTCCCAGACAACAACCAACAACGATTCTAAAACACAAATCGATGTATAATCGTTATAATCATCATAATCTTATATGTTAACTATATTTAATTCTTCATATTTTCACATTTTATGCTTAATAAAATATATCTCGAACAATACCTAAGTGAACATTTAAATCGATTACAATTTCAGAAATGATGTCTAATACTGTCGTAGACATCAGTGTTCAAAAACTATTGTTGTTCTTGGCCATTTTTACATGCATCTTGCCACCTTATTTTCCTAAGGACGATGTATGTGGCCTTAGGCAACATCGGTTACTTTATTAAGAATGATGTGTTGTTGTACAGGGGACATCGTTTTTGTTCATGTAAAACGATGTTTACTGGTTTTATGTACATCACTTCTTTTGATATGAACTAATGTGTTATTTCGTCGTAGACATCACTTCAGGTTTTTAAAACTGATGTTCTGTGTTTCATGGTAAATTGGTTTACTTTATAGTAAGTGATTTGTACGTTGACAATAGATTACGTTTTCGTGTTTATAAATCGATGTACACTGGTTTTAGGTACATCGATTTTGTGGGCACATTTCGATATGTTGGTAATCATGAGACATCGATTTTTATTTTGGTACTGATTTCTAATCTCTAAATTGAGATTGCATGCAAAGTTTGCATCTAGCTCCGGCTTTAAAAGGATATCTCTAAATCCTGAGATGTGAATTCCAACATATCCCCTGCAGAAAACCAATAATAAACAAATTAGACTCACAGATCACTCATACAATCAGATATTATGATCAAATTTCCAATTCAAAATCAACCAGCCAGAAATAGTTGAAGAATCTTGGGATCAGAAACTTACTTCTTGGCTGATTCGCCTTTGACTTTAGCAGCAGAGTCAGGGGCCTTCTTGTCATCCTGCTCCTAAACCCAAATCCAAGTAAAACTGAAACATAAATAGAGATGAATCTCACTTTATTTACTCTATAACAGAGTGCCGGCAATTTCAATAGACAAGGAACAACAGAATCTGCATATTAATAAACAAAAAATTGCAAATAACATGTGTAAGCAAGATAACTAGCTTAACATGCACACAAGCGACAGAGACCACAGTTATGAACCTTATACAACACAAGGCTACGAATAAACTTGACTTCTTCTTCACTACAATGTCCCTCTTCTTATTTATCATCAGGGAACTCTTTCACAGAAATAGGAAGACATATTCGATCTTCTAAGTTCATCAAGTCTTTAGCCCCCACCTTCACGAAAATCGAAATCAGAAACAAAACTACCCCATATAATTGCAACAAAAGCTCTGAGCTCTACCCATTAGTCCATTACAGAACAAAACAAAAGTTAATACAAATTTCAGATACCCTTAACACATTGATCCATGTCAGATGCTTCTCTTCGAACCTGTGATAAATAATCAAAGCAAACCACTTTCCAATCACCATTCAAGAACCCATTTCCAAAATGTAATGAAACTTCAAAAGACTTCAACCTGTCTTAAGCGAAAGAGCTTCTGAACAAGGCTTCTGGGAATCTCGGGGCATCACCTGGTGACCCATTTAAGCGTCGTCGTAGCTGAGGAGGTGGAGGGTTTAGTATACACATCTTTGAGAGCTCTCGTCCCAAAGCGGCGCCGTTTACGGTGGCAGTGAACGGAGGTAGAATGAACCACTTTTTGCGGCCCTTTTTTTTGTCTTCGAGAAATGTTTGGGTGGTGGCGTAAGATCGGGAGTAGTGGAAAGGTGAGATGAAGAGCCTATCGCCGACGGATTCGGCGGAGGAGGAGAGTGGAGCAGAGGGCGGAGGAGACCAAAGCGAGCCTCTTCAATTTCTTCGACTCTGCCAATCTCAGATCGAGGCCGGCTCAGGATTCAAAGCTGTTACTTCAATTTCAGATCGAGGTCGGGCTTTCGGCTCTTCAGATTCCAGCGGAGAATGGAGGAGGAAGGTTCGTGAAGTTGATAAGGAGCTCGAGTTTGGGAAGGAGGAGCTCGAGTTTGTGATGCTGGGGTTGAGAATGGATATTAGGGCTTGAGGCAAAGTGAGAAAGTTTTGGGGTCGGGCCGAGTGCTTCTTTTTTTTAAGTGTGAAAATTTTAAGTTTTCGTCCCCGCGTCCTTGAATTCATTAAAACACTTAGCGCGTCCACGAAAATGAGGTTCCCGCAAATTTTCAAATAAAACTTTTAACACCGGTCATTTTAAGAACTGATGTTAATGGTATACATTTAAATCGGTATTTTTCTAAAACGATGTTAACTTACTTTTTTACATCATGTGCAAGTCTAACCGATTTAAATGATGTGATGTAAATGAACAGATTTCTAGTAGTGTATCCAATGACTTCGAGTAAACCTCAGTCGGGATGATGGGAAGTGGAACAACAGTTTTCAAAACCTGGTCCAGCAATATAGGAGTTCCAAACATCTTGGAGCTCAACACCCCTTGAGTTGACGCCAAGACATGGCTGCCAGCAATATTATCAGAGAAACCTGACACCTGCTCAAGTGAAACCAGAGCGTTACAATTTCGATCAACCACAGTCTTCATCCCCAACCCCATACCAGAACCATCCAAGGGATTAGGGCTAACATCTACCCCCGACGTCAAGGACAAGCCAGCTAACACCGCCATCGGTGGCTTAGCCTGAATTTCCTCCTTCTCCTTAATCAGCAGCTTATCACAACCTAGGGCATCATGAACAAATAACCCGCAGTCACGACAAAAGCCCTTGACCTTCTCATAGATAAAAGTGAGCTCCAGTTTCACAACTAGAGAGAATTCAAAGACCTTCCAGACACGAATCCGGCGATGGACATCGAAGGCTATCTTGATTCTCTGTTCTTCTTCTTTTCTTTTTAGAGCGTTCGGATCCAACCGGAGCACCCTTCCGAGCAACGATCCCACCATGGACAACGCCGTCTTGTTTCTCAGAGCGAAAGGTAGTCCCTTGACCGCAACCCAGGTTTCCATCATGTTCAGAGGCACCTCCTCCACCGGACTGAGGTCGTCATACTCTCCCACCACCAACATGGTGTTTCGATAGAACCAAGGTCCCCCATGCAAAATTCGATTGCGAATAGCCTCACTCTCGAACTGGAAGACAAAGCGATCTCCTGCATCCTAAATAGTGAGCCCTGCCCTGATATGCCAGATGGTGGATATGGTGCCTTTGAATCCCGGCAACGTTGCTTTTGGTGCCAACAACCGCCCTACCATATACCAATTACCATCCTGAAAAGGAGCAGCCCCTGCCGCCCCCAACGAAACTAGGGTTGAATCCGAGCACGTCAACGCCGTAGCAAGACCTTCCATCACGTCTGCCATAGAATGGAGAGTGAAAATTGATCAAGAAAGATGAGATTTTTGAGATTTTGTCGATGTAGGAATACACCGAGAAACCCTAGCAGAGACGGCTAGGTCAGAACTTTGGGAACTTTACAAATTATAAAGATTGTCTATTACATCAATGCTTATATTTCTGGTAATATTCAAAAAAGGGAAAACGGAAAATAGAGTTGAGAGAAAGAGAGGGAGAGAAAGAGAATACATAAAATAGTTTCGGAATACAGTAAAATAGTTTTAAATGATTTTCAGTTTTTAATTTTAGTGCCATATATTATTATTCTCTACATCTCAAATCTCTCCATCTTTATCCCCTCTGCGCTTTCCCACCAGTTGTTTTTTTTTCTCGTTTAATTACAATAAACCAAGGAATAAAAGTACTATAAAAGAGCCCCTTATATAAATTGCAACTTAGGAATAATCTAGACCAGAGTGTACACCGCTTCCGAACAAAATTTTCTCAGTAATCTGACTTTTCATTACCCCTAGTGTGACCAGTATTCTAAAAGATATGGCATGAAACAACTCATTCGATGTTTAAGAAACAGAAATTAGCTTTCCGTAGTATTTCCATCCCTAGCCTCACACATGCAGTACATTCCACAAAAGATAATCTACGTAAGTCCAAAACTCCAAATTGCAATATATCTATTTTTTTAATAATTTAAGTCTGAAGAGGAGTGTATCTTTACCTTTAGAGTTTCTTCGAGTAGAATAAGAGTTTTAGTTCTGGATATACTGCCAAGAACCAAAGATACATTGTCAAATTTGTACTTTTCCCTGTGCTCCAGAAGAATCTCAGCTTTTTCTAAGCACACTAAATCCCCCAGCTCTTAGTGATCCAATACTTTTCCAAACCATTTCAAAGTTTTAAGATTTGGAGCGAAAATGTTTAAAGATCTGCTGCTGGGCTTATAAAATCCCCACTCTATATGTACGTGAACAAGTTTCTCACCTGAGATGCTAAGATTGCAGAGGTCACTGAAACCATGAACCACATAACTGAGTAATTCCAAATATGAGCTTTTGATGGTCATGTTATCTGCGTTAACCTCAAAAAGACGCAAATCCTTAATGCATTTGCAGGAACTACTCGACATCCATTGGCAAAACCTCTCATCCACTCTAACATGTTTTAACTCTAAGCTTTGGAGACTAGTGAAAGAAGCAAAGGTGCGCAACTTAAGAATTGCATGGAAGTCAAGCACTAGAGACCTCAAAGATCGACAAAGAACAATGCAAGAATCAAGATGGCAATTCTATAGTTTCAGGTGATGCCAATTCATAACCTGAAATTCAAGCTCTTCAACATTACACCTTACTACAATTTGATCCACGTGATCAACCGAAAAATCTCATCAGAGATGCCAGAAGAGAAACCCCAACTAATACGAACACATCGCATCTTACTATTCCACGATGGACCAAGAACCTACCAATACAATTCAACAAGCCCAACTGATCCTGCTTGTTTCCTCCATTATCATAGATATCAAATGATGGGTTGGACAGATACAACTCTCTGCACCTTTTGGAAACACCACTCAGTTGAGTGAGTGCCCTAAAATTGAGGACTGAAAGAATATGATGAGCCACATTGTCTGGAAGACCACTAAATTTGTCTACTTTCCTATCCCTATGAGCTACTTGAGCTTCAGAACCTCCAACTGCAGATAACATATGCCTCTGTTCCATTATACCTAGTATCTTCTGCTTTTGCTATGCTAAAAGCACCTTACTTTTTACACCTAAAAAATCCAGGATATGAAATCAGAACTATGCATATATATGAAATCAACAACACCAACTCTAGAAGCATTTATTCCTCGGGTTTTCTTGGGGGGGGGGGGGGGGGGGGGGGGGATGGGGTGTTCAGGAAGCAACAGAATCCCCAATTTTCCAATACTGGTTACCAAACAATTAGCAGCAAACTATGATAAAGGAAAACTTTGTCAAAAAAAAAAAAATGATAAAGGAAAACAAGTTAAACAACAAAGAAAGCTAGCTTTATAGTAGATGCGTTTTACCTGAAATACATTAAAACCAAGAGACAATTCTGCTCCGAGAACAAGTCTGAAAGACCAAAGCGGGTTTTAGGGTTGGAAGAACAAAAGGGACAAGATCAGAGAAAAAGGAAATTTACATGGCAGAGTCAAAAAGGGTCACTTTGCTCTCTCACTTTTTTTTTTTTGGGTCAACTGAAACTTTTCGCTAAAGAGGCCAAGTCCAAGAATCAATACTAAGGAAAGCCCAAACCGGAAGGTTGAGTCCAAATAACATGGTCCAGCACTGTAAGCCATACAAGATGTTTGTTGTAGGGCAGAAACATGAACTAGGAGGGTCAGGATTCATATATTCATCATTAGTCGATTATAACACACACACAAAAATAAAAATAAAAAAAATCATAAAATTGCATATCTTGATCGTTAAAAAAAAAATTGCATATATTCGTTTATATATCATTCTTCTGATAAAAGAAAAATTATAAATTATTACAATACTCAAATATAACAAATTCCTCTAATCCAATCATCACTTTTTATGATCTTCATGGTAAATAAGTTAAATTTATCAATCTCTAAAAATTTCTAATCTATATAGAGAATTAAAGAAAGTTCTTTAACAAAAGGCTCTCACGGCCGCTCAAACCTAGAAACCCTAGCGTCCAATTCCGGCATCTGTGTCGGCGACTTCTGCAACCACACCCACCAATCTTTACTCCATCTCGCTGCCTATCATGGCCAATATCGATTCAGTTACCCGGAACTTTGCTACTTCGCTTGCCATTGCAAGCAATGACGTTGTTGACATCTCTACCATGACTGAGGGCGGTGCACAGCGTACTTCCCAATCCTATCTCTTGGCACGACCCCTCACCACGAAGCCAACGACGGCGATGGATCTGAAGCGTCACTTCCGGCGTGTTTGGGTTTTGAGTCAAGGCTTTAATGTTCAGCAGAGGACACCAGATAGGTTTCTGTTCTCTTTTGATCTTAGGAGTGATTGCCGAAAGGTGTTGATGGGTGGACCATGGAGTTTTAATCGGACTCTAGTGGTATTGCAGCCCTATGATGGTATCGCACCACTGAGATCGGTGCCTATGCTTGATCTGTTCTTCTGGGTTCGTATAACTGATATGCCTCCAGCTTTTGAACAGAGGACCACCATTGCCAATGTGGCTACGATGGCGGGAAAGTATCTGGACATTGATGGAAAGCTCTTTGATGCCACAGGGGAGATTAGGGTTCGTGTATCCCACTCGATCATGAAACCATTCTATCTGAAAAAAAAACCCTAAAGTTTGCCAAGGGTGTTGAGCAGGAGGTGCACTTTCTGTATGAGAATATGGTGGGCATGTGTGATAACTGTGCTTGTGTCTTTCATGAGAAAGGCCCATGTAGCCCTAACATGATGCCATCTGCTGTGAAATCCATGGAACAACAGGTTGCTCGTAAGCTAGATCTCACTCAACAGTTCCTTGGAGTACACGGCCATCAGTTCAAGGAGGGAACTTTTAGGTTTCAGGGCATCACCACGCCTATTTTGCCACCGGTGGGTCGGTCGTTGTTTGGGGGTCCTGAGTCCAGCAAGCCAAGAAGGCCGGTGATCATCAAACATGCAAGTGTGAAGGAACCTACTGTTGGGAACTCCCTTGCTCTTGTTCCAGTTGTGGCAGATGGCCCAGCTAAGAGGGGCAGGTCTTTTCCCTCCCCACAAAAATTGCACTTCTTGATGTCTGACTTGCTTGAAGGTAGATCAAGTCCAGTTGCTTCTGCAAAAAAGGTTCGGATGCCTGAATTCTCCTCGAAATTTAGCGCTAAGTCTTTGGGCCTTGTAGAAACTCCAGGAGGTATGTTGGTATCGGCTGAAGTTATGTTGCCAAAACCATCACTTGAGTTGCCAAGTACAAAAAAGAAGAGGGGAAGGCCTTTGGGATCCAAAAATAAAACTCCTAAGGCAACGAAGGTCTCTGCTGAAGAAGTCCTAACTGTTTTGTACTCAGGCAAGCCTCCAAGCCCTAGCTTGAAGGGCAAGGAAAAAAGCTAGTTCATTGTGGTAGGAGCCTATTTACTATGTCTTTGATTTTCCATAGTTTATAGGCTCACTTTTAAATAAGTGAGCGGTTAGTTCGAATATAGATGGTCTGTCTCTATGTATCGCAGTAGTTCTCTTGCTACGACTTCTTGATCTGTCTAGTTGAAGGCAGCAGAAGGATATGTAATGGCCATCTTGGCATGCGTTTAATGAAATCCACCTTTCAAAAAAAAGAAAGTTCTTTAACTGAATTGAATTGAATTTATTAACAAGTAAAAAAAAAAAAATGTACTCTCTAGTTGATGTTGAAGTCTTACCTTTTGTAGGAGAGAAAATTTGGAATGAATTCTTTGGTGAAATATAGATATACATACGTAGAAAGATGACTGAGAGAAGAAGAAAAAAAAAAGAAGGTAAAAAACCTAAATATATATGCATAATCATTGATCAATGAATAAAATATAGTAAAAATTAAAAGAATAGTGGAGCTATGCAATTTTCCAAGTTGTAGATAATTGGTAAATGGGACAAAACTGTTCAACCATTTTGTTTTCCTTTATGTAGTAGGGTCAAACAACATATTAAAATATAATTTTTGTAAGGAAATCTTTTATATTTCAACCGACCAGTGATAGGTTTCAAAAACTTTGACCCTTCTTGCCCTAGTCTGTTTACACCATTGCTTGTAGGGCACATACTTCTTGTTAAAAGTTCTTTATATTAGTCTTAGCAATAAGTCGTCTCCAGCTACAATTCATGTCTTATATCTGAGATTCTTATGCATATATATTTGAGGAAATTCTTTAAATATTGTACTCGGTAGCTCCTAGCTAGGGCCTAGGGCTTAGAAAGTTAACCAAGAAGCAACATGTGGGAAAAAAAAAAGGCTTAAGCAGTTAACCAAGAGAGTGATTCTTGCGTGGGGCAGCCGCACCGCCACGTGGTGCGGCAGGCCAATCATTCCCCTAGCAGGGGGGTATTTTGGGTATTTCACATTTAAAAATCAGGGATAATTTCGGAACAAAGACAAAAATTTCTTAAATTTGATTGGGCAGCCGCACCGTACACGTGGTGCGGCTACCCGCACCTAAGAATTGGCCTAACCAAGAAGCAACGTGTGTAGAAAAGAAGCAACGTGTGTAGAATTTTTTTTTTCCCATGTGGGTATAAATCATCAACACACCCACGCCACCGCACATGTGACGAATTGGCATGTACACATGGGATAAACTAGTTCTAATACCATGATAAAGTAATTTGGGGTTCACATACAAAACCAATTAACAATGGATGGAGTGGCTCAAAGTCATATAAACCCATAGGCAAAGTCCTATTTTTTTCATGTGGGATGTTATATATCCTCAACACATTCGTGTCTTTTGATAAATGGATACCTTCATTTCTGGCATACATATATGTAAATCAAACTTAAATTATGAAGCATCTGATATATAGAGTGTTAAAAATATTTTATTAACAAGAAGATGAACTAATTAATAATAACTTTGTGAGGAAAAAAAAATAGTCATATGAAACGAGTGTTGAAACGAGTGTTGTAATAATTAATAATAACTTTATGCATAATCACGGTGGTACCAATAATTGAAACGAGTGTTGTTTCCAATCAACATATTCATCTAAGAAAATGGCCGCCCCTCTTCTCATCAGCTTGGCTCCTCTTCTATAAATTCAGCAAACTAGAATGCTTTTAACACCAACAATTTGTAGCAAAAGCAACTGTGCATTAAATTCAAATTAAGGAAGATGTGGTCTGCTAAGAAGTGGAAATCAGCACTTCAGGCTTTATCATTTCTACTAGTACTCTTCCTTCATCGTCAAGCTTCAGCCGATTATAATTGGGTCGTATGTATTTGTTTATTTAGTTCCTGATCGAGCTTGTCATTTCAATTATATCTGCACTGCTTTGTTAATTACTTTATGACTCTCAACTCTTGTATAGGTGAAAGAATCCACATATACAAGGCTGTGCAGCACTAAGGCAATATTGACAGTTAATGGAAAATTTCCGGGACCAGTTTTAAGAGCTTATAAAGGAGATACAGTCTATGTCAATGTTCATAACAGAGGCAGATACAATATCACTATTCACTGGTACACAAACATATATAACTTCAATTTGTTTCACTTTCTGCAACAACTGATTATTTCAGAAAGCATTTGCAGAAACAGTACTTTTTCTTAATCAACTAATATAGAGGACAACTGCAGGCATGGAGTCAAGCAACCGAGGAATCCATGGTCTGATGGTCGATCCTGAATACATCACACAATATGGTATTCAACCGGGTGGGAGTTTCAGGCAGAAGATCATATTCTCTATTGAGGAAGGAACCCTTTGGTGGCACGCTCATAGTGATTGGTCCCGGGCGACGGTTCATGGAGCAATTTTTGTCTATCCAAAACCAGGAACTAGCTACCCTTTTCCCAAGCCCCATGCTGAAGTTCCCATAATATTAGGTATCCTAATTCTTTATTTTTATTTTTTATTATTTTTATGTCTCTGGTCTCAAGTTATCTAAAAGAACAGAAATAAACAAGTCAGGAAACTTTTCTCTTTTAGACCTTTCTTTCAATTTTTTATTTATTTATGAATTTACATCAGAACTAAAAACTGATGATGATACCGCTGAAAATGCAGGTCAATGGTGGAAAAGTGATGTAATGGAGGTACTTGATGAATTTGTTAGAACCGGAGGAACTCTCAATGTTTCTGATGCTTACACCATCAATGGTCAACCAGGAGACCTCTATCCCTGCTCAAAATCAGGTACATATGTATGTATTAATCAATTAAATATCCATAGTCCTTAGGAACTACACAGCAAAACAGGTCAGTTAAGCAATCAACAATTAGCAAATGTTACTAACTCAATATATACTGCAATAATTAATATTCCCATGCACTTTCTTTATTAATCTGCAGAAACCTTCAAACTCTCTGTGGACCAAAACAAGACCCATCTGCTCCGAATAATCAACGCTGCCATGAACAGCATCCTTTTCTTCTCAGTCGCAAACCATAACCTGACGGTGGTCGCAGCAGACGCAGCCTACACCGCGCCAATCTCAACACCCTACATCACAATATCTCCTGGACAAACCATTGATGCCCTGTTGTTCACAGACCAACAACCTGGTCATTATTACATGGCTGCTAGGGCTTACCAAGGTAACCTAGCGATTGGTTTTGACAACACCACAACCACATCAATAGTTGAATACAAAGATGGCAATGGAAATAGTAAAACTGCTCCATTATCAATAATTGAATACAAAGATGGCAGTGGAAATGGTAAAACTGCTCCATTATCAATTATTGAATACAAAGATGGCAGTGGAAATGGTAAAACTGCTCCATTATTTCCCTACCTTCCTTACTATAACAACACGAATGCAGCCTTTGGCTTTTTCAATAGCCTTAAAAGCCTAGACATTAACCAAACCGATGTCGTAAAAACCACCACCACTCGAATAGTTTCAACAGTATCAGTGAACACACTCCCTTGCCTTGGAAATCAAACCTGTGATTAGCTGCCAGTATGAACAACATAAGCTTTGTGGATCCCAGAGTAGATATATTACAAGCTTACTATTACTATATCAAAGGGGTTTATAAAGAGGGTTTCCCAGATTTTCCACCGTTGATTTTTAACTTCACAGCTGAGGACTTCCCTCTGATATTGGAAATACCGGAGAGGGACACAAAGGTGAAGGTTTTGGAATATGGATCGGATGTGGAAATTGTTTTTCAAAACACAAATTTAGTGGCTGGGAGAGATCATCCCATGCATCTTCATGGCTATAGCTTCTACATTGTTGGAACTGGCTTTGGGAATTTTGATGTAAAAAAGGACCCATTGAGCTTCAATCTTGTTGATCCTCCTCTTAGGAACACAGTTACTGTGCCCTTAAGTGGATGGGCCGCTGTCAGATTCAAGGCCAGAAATCCTGGTAATTGAGTATATATTAGCAATCCTATTTAGTATTTTTGACCTCAGCTCGCTGTTAATTAATATCTAAATATTTTTCTATTTCAGGAGTGTGGTATTTACACTGTCATCTTGATCGTCACCTAACATGGGGAATGCACACCGTCTTCATCGTAAAGAATGGAAAACACCGAAATGAAACGTTGCTGCCTCCGCCACCAGACATGCCGCCGTGTTGAAAATTTGGCTAAACTAGCTTACTAGTGTCTCCATGGTCATGCATGTAGCAGCCGGGGTCGATTGTACTTGTACTTTTGGGTAACCCGGATCCCATGTTAGTTGAAGGCCATAAAGAACACCCCAAAGTTCAACTGTGACTCCTGGGGGTATTAATTAGTATTATTATTTATTGAGTGTGAGCCCTTTTAATGAGGATCATTAAAATAAGGATTAGTTGATGACTTTCTAATCAATGGTTTGGGAGACCCACTTATCGATTACGTTACGGCAAATCAACAATGAGATGTTTATATATGCATGAGTAGATCACCTTTGAAAATTTTCTTCGAAATTGCTAATCGTTAAAGTATCAAACTAGATCAAATAAATGAACGAACCAAATCTGTCAAATTTGAACTGTTCATATTCATAAATAATAAATCACTAGTATAAATGCCTTGACGATTTTCAATTTGGTTAAACATTTGCAGAAATTATCTACTCATAAATATCTAAACATCAAACAGTTGATTTGCCAAAATGTAATCGAAAAATGAGTCTAATAAAAAAGTCTTCAACTAATCCTCACTATAATGGTCCTCATTTGGGGCTCTCCTGAGAATTAATATTTATTGAGTTACGAAGGAAAAAAAAATTCCTCACTATACTAAAGAAAACATTAGCACCATGAAAACTAAAAGGCCACTCTTGAAAAAGGGGTAAAAGTTCAACTCATAAGGTAACAATATTATAAAAGATGGAGGCTCACTAAGCATATTTCCTCTTAAGTACCTGTGCAAGTACATTAGTGTACAAGCTTGACCACAGACAAACCTAACAATTATACTATATACTAAAGCCCGGTTACTGTTACTACTGTTCATAAGGCCATCTCCAACCCAAAGGGCTAAAAATGGCCCTGGGGCTAAATTTTAGCCCTAAATTCTGTACTATTCATTGATCTGACATCAACCGTCTCCAACCCGTCAAGGCTAAATTATAGCCCTAAAATATATTTTAACATTTTGGATTGGTTATATATATATATATATGTGTGTGTGTGCGCTTATTTTTTTAAAGTCAATTGACTTATAGTTATTGAAATAATTTATATGATAAAAAATATTTTTTTGGTTGTATTTTTTTTTTAAAGATAATTAAAAATATTTTTAGCTAATTTTGAAATGAAATAAAACTGGAATCATATTTTTAATATTTATTTTATTCATGACAAAGTAAGCAAAGATAAAAGTTACAAGCAAAATTTATTCATAATAAATAAAAGTTACAAGGAAATTTTAATAGATTATAACAATTTATTTGGGCAACATTAATTACTCATCCGAGTCATTGAATGACATTTCCGGGCGGTACTCATTCGATGTCGAACCGGATGACGGAAACAACTCACGGCGCCGAATTTTCTCCATTATCTCCCTTTTCTTTCCGTCATAATACTCTTTACTCAAAGGAGTAAAAGTTTTTTAAAAAAAAAAAAAAAAAAAAAATTGTTTCCAACCAACGGCTACATAGCCAACGGTCAAAAAAAAAATATTATTTTTTTCAAACCAACGGCTATATAGCCAACGGTTAAAAAAAAAAAAAAAAAGCAACGGCTAGCTGACGTCATGCATATGTCACCCATGCCCTACACGGGTGGGCCTCCCATGTCTGATCCATTTAGCCCTAAGGGCTAAAGTGTTATCCTAAAGGCTATATTTAGCCCTTGGGTTGGCCTTTTGGCCCTAAAAAATGGCCCTTTACCCCTTAGTCACTTGGGTTGGAGAACAAAAAGGCCATTTTTGGCCCTTTGGCACTTTAAACAAACCGGTTGGAGAAGGCCTAAGAGACTGAAAAGACGGTTCTGCCCTCATTTGGATTTTTTTTACGCTCTGCCACTGACCTTTTTTTTTTTTCTCCTCTCTTCCTCCAGAAGCCTCCTAGACCAACTTTTTTGCTCTCTCCCCTGCTTTCTAAACAGCCTCCTTCACTCCCTCAGACGACTAAATCGGCGGAAAGAGAGAGTGAAAGTTGGATCTGCTGCTGTTGGTTGCTTTAAGATACAGAGGTTGGGTTGAAAACGAGTACAAAATCTCACCGTCTACGAGTACGACATCTGGGTTCAGAGTTGAAGCTATTAACTTGCTTCTTTCATTAGTTAATCTAACGAGGTAATGGTCTTCGTTCTTAATTTGGGTTCAAGATACTGGTGTTTTGGTTTTTTGGGTTCAAAATATTGGTGTTTGGTGATTGGGTTTTGGGATTTGTTTTGTGTCTTGCAAGTATACCTTATTATGTTCGTCCTTAGTTGCTTTGCTTTCTGTTTTTCAATTAACATTCTTGGTGTTCTGTTGTGTTTGTTTTTGGGATTTTTAGTGCAAAGCTTGGAGGTTTGAGGGTGTTTCTAATTTTTCTTTAATGGGTATATCTCTGTTTTGCTAATGATGGCTATTGACTGGTTCTTTGTTTCATATGGGTTCAGAGTTGAAGCTATTGACTTGCTTTTTTGCTTTTGTTTATGTCAATGAGCTTAGAAATGAAAAACTTTTTGTGTTCATGGGTTTTGCTCACATCTGGTTTGATTAATCAAGTTTCCTCTTTCAATTTATCTCTGTTGTTTTTTTTTGGGTAAATTATATGAATATCATTGTGAGATGTCTGGGTCAATTGCATCCAATTGTTGACTGTGAAAGTGATATTGGCTTAATTCTTCTTCGTGAGTATTTCCAAAGAGTTAAACATGGGCTGGAGAGAGAGATAGTGAGGAGCAGCGGAGAAAGAAGATGCACTCTTTTTTTTTCCTCTCTTTTCAATAGAAAAGGGTAGAGTGAAGATTAAAATTTTTACAGAGAATCCCTTCTCAATTTTGTTTTTTCCCTCTGTATTCAATAGAAAAGGATAGAGTGAAGATTAAATTTTTACAGAGATTAGGGGATGCGTAAACTTCTCAATGAATACTTGAACCAAAAAGTAAATCTACAGAGACTTTTGGTGTGGTTTTCTGATTTTAAACTCCATGGTTAGCTTGGAAAACTACCAACAGTTGAGATGCATTCATTCTTTTGGCCGCTGAGCTCACTTTTCTTCAAATTTGACTTCTTTGGATGCAATTTTTTTTTTGAGTTTTATTTTTTTCTTCATCTTTTAATTGCTGCATGTATTTATTTTGTTTTCCTTTTTCTATTTTCGTTTTCAATTATTTTCAGAATGAATGAATGGATCCATTTTTGTTCTAAGTTGATAGGTGCATATATTGGTTTGCGGTATTGAGTGTCATGCTTTTCATAAGTTCTCAAGCAATATATATATAAAGGGAACTTACAGTGTATGTAGGAAGCAATATATTGGTCTAAAAAATGAGAGAAACATAAAAATCGGTTCAAAGGTTTTTGCATAAAAGGAGATGAATAATATTTTTTCCATCCTTTTGACTTTAGTATATGTTTGATTACATTTGAGGTATCAAGATTAGTGATATTTGAGAGAAGTTAGGGAGGAGTTCGTTATAGCACCTTCTTTGTTTTTAAGGTGATGCTGTTCATTAGATTGAACTCATTTGTCTGCGAAGCTTTATTTAAGTGGCAGCAGTATAGTTTTTATGGAAGAACTTATAGATTTTCCGTTTCTTATTGTTTTCAATTTTTTATTTGTTGTTTTGAGGCTCTGTTTTTGAATTCATAATTATTAAATGAGTTCAAGTGATTTTAACCATGACTTTTATGATTTCATAGTTGTTAGGTCTTGCTTTTGCAGATTTTATGCAAAAAAGTATTGGTACCGTCTTTCTGCTGCTGTTCCATTGTCTGTTACTCAGTATTATCTTGCTTTCCCATTTTGATTCAGGTATAGACTAAATTTTTTTATTACAGTGTTTGTTTATTGACTTTATAGTGTCTACAACTTTAACTGTTGTTATTTTATTTTTGCAGATTTTGGGAACAGTTTGCAGTCAGATTCCTTGAATCTTTTGGATCCAGGTATAGTTTTTTTGAAAACTATGAATGATCAGTATTCTTATTGTAATAGAGGGTGTAATTAAATTTTTAAATAAACAATCTAAACTCCTGTGTTTTATTTAGATCTCTGCATTTGGAATTTATCCATGATCAATATTTTGTAACTGCGGCATTTATTGATTGTATTGGGTTTGCTTGGGCTTTCAAAAAGGTTCAGGGTTTATATCAGTTTGTCATTTGTTGTACCTAGATTTTTAAATTTCTTATCTAACTGTTTTTTTTGGTACAGAGTGTGTAATGCCAAGAGGTATATGTAAGGGTAGGAGCAGCTCAAGTTTAGAAAATTAGTAAATATTCAATTTAAGGGCAGTGAACTCGAAACTTTCCGGATCCCAAGTTGACATGCTAAGGTACAACATACTAAAATTTCAAGCAAATTGGAGTTCAGCAAACATGGCAAAAGATGGATGGAAACAGACTGAATTGTGCAGTTTTCTTCAGAGTTTTTGTAGCAACCTGGAATGTAAGAGGGAAATCTCTCCATAGTGACCTTAATCTGCACAATTTTCTGCAGCTTGATAATCCATCAGACATATATGTCTTGGGGTATGGTTTCTTTGTTCTTATTTTTTGTCTTCCTCTCTGATTTTCTTCAGGTTAATAATCCACCTTTCCTAACTCCTTTCGAATTTTGACTTTTTGTTAGCTGACTTCGATAAGATTGGACAAGGTGGTTTTGGGGCTGTTTACTATGCCGAGCTGACAAGCAAGGTACTTGCTGACTTTTTTCTTACCGTTGTGAAAATTTGGGTAGAATTTGGAGAGAGATGTATGTATGCAGTTTTCTTTTATCAGTAAGACAAGTCATGGTACTTTTGGGTTCCTTTACTGATGCTTAAGTTTATTGTTATATATTAACTAGCAGAAACTAAGAATCTGTAGTTCTGATTTCAAATGGTATTCAATGAGAATCTTATTTTGGTTATTTAACAAAAGAGAGCTGATACAACTTTTAACAGTGCTGCTTCCATGCAATATGCAAGAGGTTTCAATATTGTTTCTGCTTTTGATATTGGACAAGTGAAAGCTACCTTTCTTTTTATCGTAGTCATATGGATATCCTTAATAGTTTTCTTTGTACCTCTGTTTTACAGCTCAACCATTTATTTTTTCAATACATAAGTTTTCTACAGGAGAAAAAAAAATGGAGGAAAGGTAAAAAGTTTAGTCACTGTATCTCCAGGACCATTTTGAAATTAGCAGTAGTCAGCCTTTTCTTATTAGTTCCTTATACTGCTGATTTTTAATGATGAGAATGATTTAACAAAAGATTTGCTAATTTTGTTAATTGGAAAGCTTGATAAAGGTTGGATTTCAATGATTTAACAAAAGATTTGCTAATTTTGTTAATTGGAAAGCTTGATAAAGGTTGGATTTCTGTTTTATTAGACCTAATAAAATGTATTTTCTTTTGGGATTTAGTTATTCCCCCAACACAGAGAAAGGGACGAGACGAAACAAAAAGAGAGAGAGAGAGAGACAAGAGAACAGGCAAGAACGAAAAGAAGGAGAAGAGAGAGACGGGAAGCTCTTGCTTATATTGGTAAGATTTTGTCAATACCAACATACTTTAAACTGATTTCCTTGAATTAGTTATTTGTATGCAGTTTTCTAGCTATCCTAATCGGTCTTTCGTTTGCTTTGTATCCAGTACTTTTTACGTTTTAAACAGCTCCAGTTTTTAACAAGGTGGTTGGGTCAGTTTACTTTATTACTGCTAGGCATATCCATGTTTTATTAGTCACTATCTATCTGATTTACATATCAATTTGCTGTCTTTGTATTTGGATCAAATAAAGCTTGCAAAAATCGAAAAGGCAAATTACTTTGTTGGCTTGGGACAATAATAGGGAATGAATCATAGTAGTTAATAGTTATCATTTTTTTTTTTTCCGATATAATTAGGATAGACGCGGTTGGCCATTTATCCCGAGTATTGCTTCCTGCTTTTCTGATTTGTCACTTCTTTTCCCAGCTGCCATGTAACTTTTGGTCTCTGGTTTTTCTTCCTTTTTAGTGAGACCTGTCTTCATTTATCTGTGTGCAGCTACTTTGTCTATGTAATTTTGCTGATGGAGATCTTCAACATCAGTGGTAAGTTGTAACTCATTTCATATAAGAACATGCTGTAGACAATGTCTATTGGAAGCATGTTGTGCACCACATTGTAGCATGTAAGGTTGTGCTGCATGGACATGCTGAGTTTGAGGCAAGTGATGTTATCTTAAAGTTTCGTTTAAACAAATATTGTGAATATGCAAAGAGGAAAACAGAAATTCTTCAAAATTTTTGAATTTCAGGCTCTTTTTTTCCCCCTTCAAATTTTGAATTTCAGGTGCTTTACTACATATTTAGTTTTTTACCAATGTGTAGTGGTTTTCAAGAGGAAACATTAGCTAAATGCTTTTTAAATTCATTTTCAGTTTCTCCTGTAATTCTGATTTTTTTTTCTTTCATGTTAGTAGGTTATTTGTTTGGAACAAATAAACACTACAGACTGAAAGCACACTGGAAGATCACATGATGATAGTTACTGATGTTGGATTTAGAACAAATCTCCTAAACAGAATAAGGACAAGTATGATCGTAGAGTTCTACGAGTTCAGAGTCGATGAGTAAAATAGAGGCAATGTTTGAAGCTGAACTTGAGAGGTTAGGGCTAAACAGCAGTACTTCTACTTTGGAGCGAAGATTAATTTGAGAGGTACAAAGCCTATGCTGATCATTGCAATGTTAAGTTTAAGCAGCACAAGTAATTGTTATGTTTTACTTGAAACATATAGTGAAAAAAACCCTCATTTTTGTTCTGGTTTACTTGGTATGTTTATCTTCCTTTTTCCTCAATTCCAATAGCTCTGTTCTGTAACATTTCATATGATTATAAGCATCAAATAATTGTGTTCATCATGAACTGATTGAATTTGTTGCAGCTTCCAAACAGTGTTCATCAAGTTTCTGAAGATTACATTTGGGAAAACTCTAATACTTTACAGGCCAGTGTTTACATCAGAGGAAGTCAAGGTAAAAAAAAATTATTGGAAAAGAGATAAAATTTCATTTGTGGTTTGATCCCTCCCAAATATATGTGATGCTTTATTTCAGTATAACCACATGTTCATAATGCATGCTATTTTACACACACAACTTCGATTTATGGTGTCCTACCGTCCTCACTATATACCTCACTATATACCATCAAAGTTTTGATTTCTCTCAGTTTTGGCAGCCATAACATCAACAACTAGAACTTGCCTGGTGGCTCCAAATGATCACAGAACACTAAGCCTAGATGCTTTACAAAAGAATGCACCAACTGTGAAGAACAGACTGCTGCTGTTTGATTTGTAGCACCATCGAGGTGGAAGCAGCTTCTCAGGATTATGCTCATGTCAAAGCGTCCTAAAATCCCCCCTTCTGGCCCAAGCCACAGGACCAACAAGACACCTAATCCCTCAAGAGATTACTAAACACTTCTATTATTTGTATACAGAGAACAGCATTTCCAACTGAAGTTTGGTTGAATTTTTTGGCAAACTTCTTCATGTGTTTCTGATTTTGTTTGATGGGTTTGATTATTCTTCTATCGTTTCTTGAACGACTATATTCCCGCAGCAAAGCGCGGGTACGCTTTCTAGTGAGATCTAGAGATGAGTAGCTGGTTAGAAAAACACGGTGCAGTATCCATCTAAACACTTAAATCAAAACAAGTGAACAAGTAAACACTGCCAATTCACTAGATCAGGAGCTACTAACTTTTGGGGCCACATAAGTTGCTAATGTTTCAATTAAAGTCAGCGAATATACATGATCAGTTAAGGAAGATAAACATAGACTCTAAAATTCAAGTGCCCTGAAGCCCAAAACAACCAAAGGGAAAAAATTTACAGAAAAAAAAAAACACGAATCATTATTTCAAGAGAAACAGGAAACTGGATGACAATAATGCTAAAAGTTGCACCTAAAGGGTTAAGTAAATGGATTGGTAATCAAAAATAGTACAAGAAATCCAAGAGACTTCGAAAGAGACAGGTTTGGACCAAAGACCATAGCAATCAAAACCGAAGAAATTGATATCAATAATTCAGACGGTAAACTCATATGGAACATCCATGTTTCTCTAAATAAATTAAGGGGCCTAATTCTATAGGATTGTTTTGTATTTTAAGAGTCCTTTAAAATCTTGTGGTATTCAATCAAGATTTTAAAAAGTCCTTTTAAATTTGGTGGTATTCATAATCCCAACGATTTTGAAAGATTTTATTAGATGCTTGATTTTGTAGGATTCTAAGGTGCTTGGTATAAATACCAAACCCTATCAGAAATCCACCCTCTAGACATGAGATTTTGACGTCTTTCTTTTTTTACGCTCACTCTCTGAAGATGAAAAGACGTCAAAGAGGGAAGACGAACTGACAAAGAGAGAAGACGACTTGACCTCGAGCTGACCTCAACCTGTGAATCTTGGTAGGAATTATCACTTGTTAAAAAGGTATTTTTGATATGCATGTTCAATTTTGATTGCAGTGGTTTTGGCTATTTTGATTAGGTTTATGCGGACAAATGATTCTTCTTTTTGACATTGAAAGAACGTTTTTATTTGATTTGCTTAAGGGGTTTGATATTGGTG
Source organism: Rosa rugosa (assembly GCF_958449725.1). Lineage (NCBI taxonomy): Eukaryota > Viridiplantae > Streptophyta > Magnoliopsida > Rosales > Rosaceae > Rosa > Rosa rugosa. The sequence continues at coordinate 16,879,583 of NC_084826.1, read as the reverse complement.
GTTGAAATTTTGGGGCTTTTTCTTTTTTAGGCTGAAATTTATGCTTGGCTTTGTATTGGATTATTGAGCTTTATAGAAATAGTGATGTCCTTATTAGAAACTAATCAAGTTATCCTTATTTGTACCATTGAGAACAACAAGGGTTGGTTAGCATTCAAAAATATGTTGTTGCTCCTGAAAAGAATATGGATCTTGTTTTTGTGATCGGTGTAATTTGGCTCATGCAAAGTTGAGACGGACTTTACTGATGATTTTGTATCAAGTTGTAGTTATATTGAGTGCTACATACTGTATCACAATGATTTGCCAGACGGATCCGGCTTCTCTACTAGAAAAAGTATTGCTAGGATTTGCTTGGAAAACCATGTGAGCCCGCCACGTCAGCGCAATGCAATCTAATGGCTGTCAAACTGACAGCAAATGTGGGATAAGAAAAAAGCAAACGGCCCACTAACGTTAGTGTTTTTTTCAAGTTCCCCCCTAACAATTTTCACTCTTCCCTCCACTTACATTTCCTCTTCCTCACGGCTGAAACGTTTCTCACTCTTCCTATTTACCCTTTGGTCTCAATCCAAACTTCATTCATCTTTGGGTGCTGGTGCTTTGAACTTTCATCATTTAGGTATGTGTATCTAGCTCTATGCCTTCACATTTTTATTTTTATTTATGTTAATTTCCTTTATATTGATCTTAGCCCATTTAGATTTTTAGTTCTGGGTTTTGGTTCTTTGAAATCTCAGCTTTGTAGTCTTGGGTAAGATAAGTTTACTTTGCGTTAGGGATTTAAGTTGATGAGGGATTAATAAGTTTAATGAGATTCTGGGTAAATTTTGATTTAAGGTAAGTTCGTACCCAACTGTTAGAGGATTCACTGCAATTGGAAGCGGAGGGGATGATTTTGTGCAGGCTATGGTTGTTGCTGTTGAATCCGTAATTCAACAACCCGTCCTTGAGGTATACGTTTTCCTATTTTCGGCTGCCAATAATTTTCGATCTTTCGATAGAATATTGATGGACTGTTATGATGCATGTGTGTTTGCAAGCTTCTGGTTGAAATTTTTGTACATAATAAGGATTGCATTGAATATATTGATCTCCGTGGGTTGTACAGTAGAGTAGTTTGATTGAGACTAGACATGAATTGGCCATCAACAATTTGTTTTAGGGTTCAATTCTGAAGTATGTGAATGCACGGATTGATATAAGTGAATCGGGGTAGCCGTTTAGAGATGCTTCTTGTCACTTGTACCTAGAGAAAGAGTATTACAATGCTAATCTAATGCCGGATAATAAGTGAATGTGTTGCAATGAGGAGTATCTTCTTGCAAGGTTAAAGTTGAAAAATGGCAACGCATGACTCGTGTTAGAAATGATGTTGAACTTATGCTATGCTGGGTTTTAAGTTGCGTTAGAACTGCAAGGAATGGGGTAGGCTGCATGTGTTTTGCAAGGAACTGACTAGCCCTGTTACTCCTTTGTCCAATCATTCATTAAGTAAGGTGGATAGCCCTGTTGGCCATAATGCAGTATGGAGGCTTTTCCCTGAGCTCATAACCCTAGTCGGCTCTTTTGATGTGAACTGAACAATGTTAACCAATAGTTCAGGGTATAAGGAACAAGACAGCCAAGTGGGTATACTCTCTCTAGGCTATAGCCAAATTGAGAATGCATTAAGAAGTTTAGACACTGGAACTTAATATGATGGTGAAAAAAAACAGACTAGTTTCCTGCCGAAATTATTATCTTTGCTTCCATGCTCTCTCATACAGCCAACTATATTTTCGATTGACATGATTTTCAATGGGATTATTATCTTGAAGTACATGAAATCTTCGTCCTCTTGGCTCAGTCATCATTCTCGGAATCATAGGTTGATATTTATCTGTAAACAGATAATATTATGATATACTTTATAAAAGCCAATGCCTGCTTTAGAAAGTAGTAAAATGATGCAACATCTTACTGCAATATGTGGGGTTTTAACACTTTTGTTGCCTATTTTGAATCAACAACAGGTTTGAATTTCTGATTATGTTTTCATAGATTTGTTTGTCAAGTGGATAAGTTGAATTCCCAGCAAATGATGCATGCAAATGTGTTATGACAGGGTCGTGTCAAGCAGAAGCTATCATCAGGAGGCAAATATGTGTCTGTAAACATTGGTCCTGTTCAAGTCATTTCTAGTGAACAGGTCTTCCCCTCCCTCGCTCCCTGCCTCACACTTTTAATTGTCAATATTATTGCCATGTATCTATGATGGATGGAATATATCTTCATAGATTTGTGTTTGAATCGATTGACATCTGACCAACATAATTGTGTTGCCATTTTATTGTTATGTCCAGGTCCAAGCTGTATACAATGCAATGAGAAGAGATGACCGGATGAAATACTTTTTGTAGATTGATACTCCTCTTCATGGGTAGCTTTGTACAGAGCACCAATTTTCTAGGGCATCCCTTGTCTCGTCGCTGTTGCCCTGACTAGTCTGCTTTGTGCTCTTTTGGATTTTGGTGTATTCGTCAGTTAGAGAGCCGAGTACCAGTGGTTCAAATTCAATCCATCTGTTTGCTCATGATGTATTTAAATTGAAGTTCAATCCTTTTTTTTTTTTTTTTTTGAGAATAAATTGAAGTTTAATCAGAAAGTAGGCAGTAATGAATCTGTATGTATTAACTATTTTCCTTTTCCTTTAATATACTAGAAAATATTTCCGCGCTTTGCTGCGGAATTTATAGTTATGAATGAAATCATGTTTTTATTGGCATTATATTGTATAAGTTGAATTCAAGTATGTTGCTGAGATAGTTATTGGGTTGAATAATTATTAGAAGCTAGAAGTTATCTTCATGATAATACAAACAGAAATCAAATAGAGTTTTACTCATGACGCTAGAAGTTATCTTCATGTGCTTTAAAGAAGAGTGAAAGCATAATCAATGATCAATGAGTAATCACAATAACCATAAACATGTATAATCAATGATCAGTGAGTAATGACAATAATTATAAAGAATAAGAACAGAGAGCAGAGTATATAATCCGAGATTATAATTGGAAATTACATATTACTAACAGAAGATAATGTTTTAACTTTTTACATTCTAGTTGCACACTACTCAGTGGAGCAAAACTTAATTGCAGTACACCGCCAAAAAAAAAAACTTAATTGCAGTAGTGTTTCAAAAAATTAATTGCTCCAATTGCTTGGCTAGCTGTCGAATCAACTGGAAGTAACTAATCAAAAATGCAGCAGAATTTCTTCAAAAAAAAAAAAAAAAAATTGTTCCAGCTGCTTTCCAATTGTACACAAAAAAGTAGTCAGCACAGCTCTAAATAACTTGATGTACTATATATCTTACCCAAGACTACAAAGCTGAGATTTCAAAGAACCAAAACCCAGAACTAAAAATCTAAATGGGCTAAGATCAATATAAAGGAAATTAACATAAATAAAAATAAAAATGTCAAGGCATAGAGCTAGATACACATACCTAAATGATGAAAGTTCAAAGCACCAGCACCCAAAGATGAATGAAGTTTGGATTGAGACCAAAGGGTAAATAGGAAGAGTGAGAAACGTTTCAGCCGTGAGGAAGAGGAAGTCTAAGTGGAGGGAAGAGTGAAAATTGTTAGGGGAAACTTGAAAAAACACTAACGTTAGTGGGCCGTTTGCTTTTTCTTATCCCACATTTGTTGTCAGTTTGACAGCCATTAGATTGCATTGGGCTGACGTGGCGGGCTCACATGGTTTTCCAAGCAGATCCTAGCAATATTTTTTCTAGTAGAGAAGCCGGATCCTTGCCAGACATATAGGCTTTCTCTAAACTTAAATGAAGTGGTCAACTGTTGGTGCATACACTCACAAGCTTTAGAATTATGCCATTTAAATCCATATATAAATATATGGAGCTCCCCTGGCTCAACACATATGCATTCTTGCACTCACTTGTGGGATGACCTCAGATTGTAGATTGCTATATGAAGAAGTCCTAGTTAATTAAGTTGAAACTCGAGTTACAATGAAAGCCTCCCTTGAAGCAGTCATTAGAATTGTATGTTTAAATTTAACATAAACTATCAAATGCTTTTGGAGCTTTGCAACTTGAATTGGTGCTTGCTGATCATTCAGGAAGTTCTCTCAATTGTGAGTTGCCTTCTACTTCTCTTTTCGTGTGACCATTTTTGGCTTCAGATCCTTGTTCACTACTTATGTACTCTTCCTTCTGAATATATGGGACATGTACCAAAATCTAACCTTCAAATTTTGTAAAAAGAAATTGTCAAAATTTGATGACATTTGAATAAATAAATAAAATGATTTGCCAGGTATTGGCGGGAAAGTGGAACATTTTGTGATCCTTTCTACTGGTTTTAGTCGAAATCAATGAGATTAATGTCTCTGTAATACTTGTACTAAAAAAATATCAAATGGTTGGAATGTTGATACGGACAAAAAAAAAAAAAAAAAAAAAGAGAAAAATGATGGTCTTTTTTGCTTGAATTGGAATTCAAGTAATTATAAGGTTATAGCTAGCCTCTTTGTTTCCAAGCCACTGCACTGAGTTTGAAAGTGATCCTTTCCTCATTACTTAAAGGCTCTAATCTTGGTAACTAGTTCTATTGCAAATCATACCAGCTTATTTGTTACAACCAAAACTGGTGTAATTTGATAATAGCAAATTTGCCATCGATCTTTTTTATTAGTTTTGACCAGAGTGGCATATTATTGTTTTTATCCAAATCTGCTATATTGTTTGGATTTGTTGCTATTTGCTAGCTTTTACCGTAATAAGGTATCTAGCTAAGTGATTTCTTTTTCATTTATTTACACCCTAGTTTTCTTCTCTTTCAAATTTCTGCATTGTCTTTTCGCCAACTGATCTCACAAGCTGGGTGCTCTTATTCCATACATTGTAATTTTATCTAACTCTGGAGAGATTTACTTTGCAGGAGAACCATCAGTTTCTTTTGTCTTTGGGGAGCTATAGACTTTGGAATTTAATTTGAGGTACACTTTGCTTCAGTTCATGAATTTTAACAAATAATAGTGAGGATGTCCTCTCTAATGTACTGCATCTTTTAGCTGTAATTTTACTTCATTTGGTGTGTGTGTGTGTTTTTTTTTGGGGGGGGGTGATCAGTTAGTTTGGTTTGTGATCAATTTTACTTTGTTTTAGCACGTAGCTCCATGATACTACGTCAAAATCCATCCTGTTTCTTTGGCCAAAGACAAATTGTGGTTTAAGATGGTTTTCTCCTTTGCCTGGAAGTAATCTAATTAAAACACCATGGTTACCTCTCTGTACATGACATACTTTCCCAGCCCTTAAAAACTACATACCTCTGAATATGAACAAAGGTTGCAATCCCATGTGAGGATGTCCTCCAGCATGTTTTCTTGAGTTTTTGGGTGAAATATAATGCTAAGTTGCAGTCGATCCTAACTGTTTTCTTTGGAATGAGCAGGTTCTTGTATTGGTTCTCGACTGTGAGCCGAACTTTGATTTCAAGAAAGAAATTGAAGCAAAGAGGTAATAAGATAACTATATATCCCTATTCACCTTTCATGTGACTGGTTGATTTTGATGACTTTGTATGGAAATCTGCTTAATGTAATCTTGAATAAACTTTCTTTCATAATTGGAGACTAGCTATAATCGAATGGTCTTTAGTAGTGTTACTGATGCAAATATATATGTATTCCAACCTCACATTTAATTAAGCTAGCTAGCTATGATCAAATTACCTTTAGAAGACTATATGCTTGTTGTCACTTGTTTGCATTTGTGGTAATTTTTTACGTGTTTATAAACAAGAAACAAAACAAAAGATTATATATACATACTAATGAAAAAATTTCTGTGTATGTATAATAGAGTATTATCATCATGGTTGATCCACAACAAGATGTAAAAAAAAAAAAAAAAAAAAAAAAAAAGGAATTATGAGCAGTGGACCAAGGAAGAGAGTACGTGATACCTTGTTAGAACTCATGGTTGCATGATGCCGCCGTTAGGGGATGGCGCGATAATAGTGGCATCTTAAGTAAGCAAACAATGGAAGAAAGAATACTTCATGTTCTTAATACAAAACTTGGGTGTCACAAGACCTACAAAAACTACCAAAGCAGGCTTAGATGGTTTAAAGGTCGATGGAACTCTTACTCTACCCTTATGCGTTTTAGCTCCGGTTTTGGATTTGATTCAACTACAAAGAGGTTCACTGCTTCTAATGAAGCATGGGAGGAATACCTTAAGGTGAGCTTCCTAAATACTATATGAGTCTAATTACTTTATTCTCATAAATAAACCTGGTTTGAAGATTAATGCAATAACAATTTTAAAAATTTTATTTTTTCCTAGGCTCACCCAAAGGACACCGACTTGCGCTATGGGACATTTGATGATTATGAGGACTTGAAAATTGCTATTGGGAATGGTGTAGCGGTTGGGAAAAACTAGGTCGGATTGGGTAGTGTTACCGATGCAAGAACATTAGGTGTTGGAGAAGATAGAGAAGGTTATGATGATAATGAGGTTGGAATGGATGAGTATGCAGCTTTGTAATGTACATTTTTAATTGCCTTTGCATTTTTCATATGTGTTCCTTTGGTTGTGTTTACATTTTTGCTAATCTATTTTGACATACAGAATTTATTTTTATAGAACTTTTTTTTTTCAAGTCCTAATAATTATTATATTATGTTTGTCCAAAAAATTATAGTAATATTCTATTATGTTCTTTATTCAATTATTGTTGTAAGGATAATCCATGCACTTATGAAATCCAAACAAATCTAAACAAATCATGCTAATACAATACATTAAAATCTATTTAAATCCGTGTGGAATTAAAACAATCCGTGGATTTTGTAGAATCCACGAGAATCCATGGATTATAAAAAAATCAATCAGAATCATTTAAAATTTGGATTGAATACACCCCCCTAAATCAGCATCGGTGGAAACGTTAATTTAAATTTTCTATCTCAACTCTCAAACTTGGCTGCCAAACAGAGAAACTCGCAAAATAGATTCACCAATGCTCTCATCAAAGACTAAAACTTGAATTACTTGATACCATATGAATGGGTATATGAATTATGCGTTTTTGTTACTATGTAAACACTCATTCATACTTAAATAGTTCATGGGTGGTATCCAAGGTTTCAACTTTCCACCACCACAAAAATAAAAAAATAAAAATATAATAAAAAATAATAATAATAAAATAAAAAAATAAAAATAAATAAACAGTGCAAAAGAAAACGTGGGGCGGTAAAATCCCAACCTCCTGAGCGAGACTTGAAGCTAAAGCCCTTAGGGGTCCAGCGGAACTCTGAACTGATAAGTTGAAATTCAAAGTGTTGATACTGTCCAGCATTTTCTCTGCGGAACTGAAACATAGAAAGCAAAACTGAAGTGAGATAGTGATGCGAGGGAGAAGATCGAGTATACTGCTGCTACTAAAACAAGGCCGAACGAAAAGCCCACTAAAGCAGAGCCCAACAGGCCTACTAACTTTTGGCGGGAAAAGGTGATGTGGATCCCTATGTGGCTATGTCTATCGTACTATGGTTCAAGTTTTGAGATGTTATTGAAGACGTTGTAACATATGTGGAGGAGGCCTCTGTTGTTTTTCCGACAGTGTTCCTTTTCTTTGCTAAACTAATGTGATACGTTTATTTACATGGAATAGAAATGAGATGAATAAGAATAAATTCTTACAAGTATAGGAGTTTAGATACTTGGCCCCCAAATTCTTGGAGGAATAGGGGAACTTGGTTGCTTTTGAGTTTTGATAACACCAAACAATGAATCCGATTTTGCGAAAGCAATGTATCTTATTGATTCGGGTGAGCCTTGTCTCGAAAATCTTTTTCAAGTCAACTAGTGCAATGTAATGGCTCATAAACTTGCTCGGGTTAGTTTGTGAAGTTGATATTTTTATATGGTTGGATGAGCGATTTTTGTTTAAAACATCCCAACATGTGATATTATTCTTCTGAGAATATAGGTTGAGAGATTCCCTATTCAAATTTTGAGCAAGGGGATGTAAATACTTTCTTCTTAGCAATATTCACCATTAGAAGGGCAAGTTTCATTATAAAACCTAATTTATAAAGAAATTAAAATAAAAATTAAACCAAAGAACAAAATACTTTTTGCACTTCCACCTTCCAATTGTCTCAATTCCGAAATCACCAAACGCCCGGTTGAGCATATGTTCATATACTAGTAATTTGTGGCCAGGCTAATAGACAAGCACATCAAGTACAAGAGTTCTTATTTATAAAATTTGAAACGGCACAAAACACAAAAAACATAGTTGTACAATGTTGATAACACAGAATTTAACCATTAGAAGATTAGGTTGTACAATTTCTACACTAGATTCATGAAGAAAAATTATTTGCCAAACCGTCGTTGATTTCTCAATGGAGTTAGATACCTACACTAGCTTTGGAATGATTCTGCTATTGCTGCTCCTGCTATTGTCGCTAGTACTATGGCCTAGTTTGAAGATTATAGCCACATAAACAAGGCTGCTGGAAGTCAGGTTTCTCCTCGACTTAAAGGCAATCAACCTTGGCGCCCACCTATTGCAGGGATGCTAAAATTGAACATAGATGGAGCATTTCTACAGTCAGCAACTCATGGAGGAGTGGAGGTGTCTTGAGGAATGAAAATGGTGAATTTATCGCGCTGGATTTGCTTATCATAAAGAGTATGTCACTTCTGCAATGCATGTGGAACTTCTTGCAATTAAACATGGGCTACAATTGTTGCAAACCATGACAGTAAGGAATGTTATTGTTCAAAGTGATTGTCTCTTGGCTATCAAGGCTATTTGTGAGGAGGGTGAGAATTTCACAACTCTAGGCAACTTAGTGGATGAAGATATCAAGGCTCTTCTTCATGAGTTGCCTTCGATTGGGATATAACATGCTTATCGAACCTCCAATAGAGTAGCCCACAGGTTTGCAAGTTATGGTTTTGATGCTAATACCCATATTGAATGGTTCTCAAACGCTCTAGAGTTTGTTCTGAATGTCCTCATTTACGATTGTAATCGTATGTTTCAATAATAAAATTCTTTTTTTCCTAAAAAAAAAAATGAATAAAATATAGTAAAAAAATTAAAAGAATAGTGGAGCTATGCAATACTACAACTGTCCAAGTCGTAAATAATTGGTAAATGAGACAAAAATGTTCAACCATTTTGTTTTCCTTTATGTCAGAAGGGTCAAACAACATATTAAAGTATAATTTTTGTATGGAAATCTTTTATATATATTTCAACCAATCAGGGACAGTTTTCAAAAACTCAAAATTTCTCGCCTAGTGTGTCTACGCCATTGCTTGTAGGCACATACTTCTTGTTAAAAGTTCAAAAGAAAAGATGAATACGATTATATAAACAGTACTACACGTAACTGATTTCGTAAGTGTATATTGTACTGTAGATTTTATTGCACTGTAGATTATACACAAGGAAAAGAAAGAGAAATGCTGGAGTTTTTAGGTAGAATTTGTTGTGAAAGAAATAACAAAATTCTTCATTTACCAAAGAAAGCAGAGAAAGTGCTTTATAGTAGTCTTTGCAATTATAGCAATAAGTTGTCTCCAACTACAATTCATATCTTATATATGAGATTCTCATGCATATATTTGAGAAAAATCTTTAAATATTATACTCGGTAGCTAGGGGCAGAGGGAGGTAGGGGCCCAGTGGGTCCCGTTCCTCACTCAGTTTTTTGAAAAAAAAATTATAATATATATAGTATATTAACATTATATTAGAATCTGATTTTGTTATATATTTTTAAATTAATTTTTTTAACTTTGACTAATGCTGCATGTGCTTCTTTTTTTGTTCTTTCTTGTGGGATAACTTTGACTAATGCTGCACGTGCTTCGCTTCTTTTTTTGTTCTTTCTTGTGGGATAACTTTGACTAATGTAGCACGTGCTTCTTTTTTTGTTCTTTCTTGTGGGATTATTTGAGGAGATGGACCAGCCTCCCAACCTTGATAATTAATCACTATTAATATTTTATATAATATTTTTCTTTCCCAAATTCTTTTAACATCAATAATACAATTGGTTATAGTTAATGATTCCTATTTCCTTACTATTTACAGATTTTTAAGTCCAATACAGAAACGATTAGAAAAATATTTTATTATATCAATAACATGTGTGTGTGGGTAGGATTTTTCTCAGGTAAGGATATCCTTACCTAAGCTTATGGAACAGATTTTCAGTTTTTGGCCACTTTTCGATCACATATTCACATCTTAACCGTTCAGTTTTTAGGTCCTAATGTATAGATCACTTCTGCAAATTTTCAGCCAAATTGATGATCGTTAAGGCATCCAAAACTGTAATTTACACGAACGAACCAAATCTGTCGAATCGGAACCATTCATGTTCATTGTGGTAAATTGCAGTTTTGAATGCCTTAACGATCATCAATTTGGCTGAAATTTTGCAGAGATGATCTATACATTAGAACCTAAAAACTGAACGGTAAATATGTGAATATGTAATCGAAAAGTGGTCAAAAACTGGAAATCCGTCCCAAAGATTAGATAAGGACGTCATTTGCCAAGAAGGACTGTGTGTGTGTGTGTGTATATATATATATATATATATATCGTCAAGTAATGATTCTCAACTAATTCTTTTCGTGAAGAGTATTTTCTGCTATGAACATTGTGAAGACTCGTTTACGCAGTCAAATGTGAGACGAGTTTATGAATGATTGCTGGATTTCATATATTGAGAAAGATATTTTTACTAGTATAGATGATGAGACTATCATGTAACGATTTCAAAATATGAAATCTCGTCGAAGATAATTACCATTGTAATAGATAGAAATTACATTTAAAATTTTGTATGTTTTTATATTATTATTTTTTAAACTTAAATGCATGGCTCTGCCACTGTCGGTACTTGGTAGCTACTAGCTAGGGCCTAGAGCTTAGGCAGTTAACCAAGATGTTCACCCTTTGAGTACATTAGTTGCTCATTTATTTCGTGCTGAAATGGGAAGCGTACTACTGAATATATCTAGAAAATAATGTCCACTCCCAGAAACATGTTTAGAAATTTTTTCTTTTGAATTAAAATAATGATTATTATCCGAATGGTGTAACGAACTAACGATGAACTCCTATCATAGACTAACGAAATCAAACTGTATATAATTCAATGTCGATTTCTTTTAAATTAATCCAGCATTAAGTGCGCGCGGATTAGCCAATTAAGGTTTTGATCGGTACATCGTGTCTTTTGATAAATGGATACCTTCATTTCTGGCATGCATACATAAATGTTAATGAAACTTAAATTATGAAGCATCTGATATACACTTGATTGTTAAAAATATTTAATTAACACGAAGATGAACTAATTAATAATAACATTGTGCAAAAAAAAAAAAAAAAATAGTCATAATCACGCAATACTAAACTAATAAGAAAAATGGCCGCCCCTCTTCTCATCAGCTTGGCTCCTCTTCTATAAATTCAGCAAACTAGAATGCTTTCAACACCAACAATTTGTAGCAAAAGCAACTGTGCATTAAATTCAAATTAAGGAAGATGTGGTCTGCTAAGAAGTGGAAATCAGCACTTCAGGCTTTATCATTTCTACTAGTACTCTTCCTTCATCGTCAAGCTTCAGCCGATTATAATTGGGTCGTATGTATTTGTTTAATTAGTTCCTGAGCTTGTCATTTCAATCATATCTGCACTGCTTTGTTAATTACTTTATGACTCTCAACTCTTGTATAGGTGAAAGAATCCACATATACAAGGCTGTGCAGCACTAAGTCAATATTGACAGTTAATGGAAAATTTCCGGGACCAGTTTTACGAGCTTATGCAGGAGATACGGTCTATGTCAATGTTCATAACAGAGGCAGATACAACATCACTATTCACTGGTACACAAACATATATAACTTCAATTTGTTTGACTTTCTTCAACAACTGATTATTTCAGAAAGCATTTGCAGAAACAGTACTTTTTCTTAATCAAACTAATATAGAGGACAACTGCAGGCATGGAGTCAAGCAACCGAGGAATCCATGGTCTGATGGTCCTGAATACATCACACAATGTGGTATTCAACCGGGTGGGAGTTTCAGGCAGAAGATCATATTTTCTATTGAGGAAGGAACCCTTTGGTGGCACGCTCATAGTGATTGGTCCCGGGCGACGGTTCATGGACCAATTTTTGTCTATCCAAAACCAGGAACTAGCTACCCTTTTCCCAAGCCCCATGCTGAGGTTCCCATAATATTAGGTATCCTAATTATTTTTTTATTATTTTTTTGTTTTGTTTATGTCTCTGGTACTCAAGTTATCTAAAAGAACAGAAATAAACAAGACAGGAAGCTGCTCTCTTTGAGACGTCCTTTCTTTCAACTTTTTATTTATTTATGAATTTACATCAGAACTAAAAACTGATGATGATACCGCTGAAAATGCAGGTGAGTGGTGGAAAAGTGATGTAATGGAGGTACTTGATGAATTTGTTAGAACCGGAGGAACTCCCAATGTTTCTGATGCTTACACCATCAATGGTCAACCAGGAGACCTCTATCCTTGCTCAAAATCAGGTACATATGTATGTATTAATCAATTAAATCTCCATAGTCCTTAGGAACTACACAGGGAAACAGGTCAGTTAAGCAATCAACAATTAGCAAATGTTACTAACTCAATATATACTGCAATTAATATTCCCATGCACTTTCTGTATTAATCTGCAGAAACATTCAAACTCTCTGTGGACCAAAACAAGACCCATCTGCTCCGAATAGTCAACGCTGCCATGAACAGCATCCTTTTCTTCTCAGTCGCAAACCATAACCTGACGGTGGTCGCAGCAGACGCAGCCTACACCGCGCCAATCTCAACACCCTACATCACAATATCTCCTGGACAAACCATTGATGCCCTGTTGTTCACAGACCAACAACCTGGTAGTTATTACATGGCTGCTAGGGCTTACCAAGGTAACCTAGCGATTGGTTTTGACAACACCACAACCACATCAATAGTTGAATACAAAGATGGCAATGGAAATGGTAAAACTCCTCCATTATTTCCCTACCTTCCTTACTATAACAACACGAATGCAGCCTTTGGCTTTTTCAATAGCCTTAAAAGCCTAGCCATTAACCAAACCGATGTCGTAAAAACCACCACCACTCGAATGGTTTCAACAGTATCGGTGAACACACTCCCTTGCCTTGGAAATCAAACCTGTGAAGGACCCAATGGGACGCGATTAGCTGCCAGTATGAACAACATAAGCTTTGTGGATCCCAGAGTAGATATATTACAAGCTTACTATTACTATATCAAAGGGGTTTATAAAGAGGGTTTCCCAGATTTTCCACCGTTGATTTTTAACTTCACAGCTGAGGACTTCCCTCTGATATTGGAAATACCAGAGAGGGACACAAAGGTGAAGGTTTTGGAATATGGATCGGATGTGGAAATTGTTTTTCAAAACACAAATTTAGTGGCTGGGATAGATCATCCCATGCATCTTCATGGCCATAGCTTCCACATTGTTGGAACTGGCTTTGGGAATTTTGATGTAAAAAAGGACCCATTGAGCTTCAATCTTGTTGATCCTCCTCTTAGGAACACAGTTACTGTGCCCTTAAGTGGATGGGCCGCTATCAGATTCAAGGCCAGAAATCCTGGTAATTGAGTATATATTAGCAAATCTTATTTAGTATTTTTGACCTCAGCTCGCTGCTAATTAATATCTAAATATTTTTCTATTTCAGGAGTGTGGTATTTACACTGTCATCTTGAACGTCACCTAACATGGGGAATGCACACCGTCTTCATCGTAAAGAATGGAAAACACCCAAATGAAACGTTGCTGCCTCCGCCACCAGACATGCCGCCGTGTTGAAAATTTGGCTAAACTAGCTTACTAGTGTCTCCATGGTCATGCATGGTGTAGTATATATCTGAGCAATGAAATATGATGTTACATAAATAATAACGTATCCTTTCAAAAAAAATAAATTAAAACGTATTATTTAAGTTGCGTGCTTAACAGTGTAACAGATCTGATAACTTCCAATAAATAACAAAAGACGATTTCTAATAATTGATCCCTAAACTTGTTAATTTGCTTGCTTCTTCAATATGTTACCACTGATTAAGTATTCAGTCAGAATTTTGCTCGTTTATAATTATGTGGATAAGTTGTCGGTTGGTACGGGATTCATTTACTTGGAAGTGTACTTGGTTTTAAGAGTAGTTAGGCAATGAACCTAGCTAGATGAAACTAATTTGTATCATCACCCATACATTAGGATGAAGGCGATGCTGAAGAAAGATGGCACAGTAGCAAATAACCAACATCAATGTTGCATACTTCACTACCACAAAATTGGCTATAGGACACCATCAGTTAAGGGTGCTTAATGGTGCATAGGCCACTGTTTTCTTCATTAGCCACCATGCGGCCACCCATCCAATGTCAGTCCCCATTGCTCCAGTTTCTAATGCAGCATAGAACACCAATAAGTAATCGGTGGCAAAACTTTTAACTTGACAAACAATCTGTCACATCAATTATGTCTTGTCATTTGCCACCTCTTTCACACCAATTATATCATTAACTGGCAGCTATTAGAACGGTGTCTAAATTACTCGTACTGTTTTTAAAAAAGTAGCGCCAATTTGGCACCAAACAAGAGCTTTACATTTCTTTCCTGGCTCACAATTCACAAAATGATTTGCATTCCATCAAAATGTAATAACTAAACTATGAATTATCCATTGAATATCTGCAAACGTATTGCTGTTCAAGTACTGTATTGAAACCATAAGTTTACATCAAATCAATAATAGATGGTTACACTTGGCATCTATATGTTCTCGACCCAGTACAACACGCTCAATGCAAATATTTTGGAGCCGTATAGTGGGGCTTTATGTCCTCGAATAATCTTCAAGCTCACTCTGCATACAGTGAAATAAGCATCAGATTGTAGCAGGTGATTAAGTAGAGGGTAGGCAAAATTGAATATTACTAGACCATACTGGATAACATAGAAAAAAGAACAAATGATAATAGATGTCATCAGAGGAAAGAGTTGGTAACAATATGAACAACAATTAGCCGACTACAACATGAACATGGTTTCATATAGAAACCATTCTTTTTTCAAATATATGAACCTATGATTCCAGAAGAGTGAAAAGTTAACAATTAATCTAGTGTTGTGTTCAAGCTTTAACTAAGCTATAACCCTACAACCTCCCCATCTTTATTCACTCTTTTTCTGGTTTGGTTGCAATAGCAAAGTTCTTTATAAGCTTGTCAAAAACAAAGCCAAAAAAGAGTGAAGAGCTAAAAAAGAAATTCCAAGGTCATAATTATGTATACCAGAAATCCAAAAGCTTAAAGGATAGGAGACATTTTAAAAGGACACAGTTTTGTAGCAACAAAGAGCACACAATAACATTCTACTATATGATTACTTGATAAAATTCATCTGCATCATCGTAGGGTACGATAGGAAGTGAAGAAACTTTAACCCTTTCAATATTAAAGGAGTACTTGTTAGAATTTGGTAATTGGGAGATCAAAAGGTATCTGGGTAAATCAATACAAATTGAACTACACTACTCAAAAACCTTCTATGGGACTACTATGTCGCAGAATATTGAATATTCAAACAAAGTAAACCAAAAACTAAAATCTCCGTTTAGCTGGTAATAACAAAACTGTTGTGAAATCAGGGTATGAAATAAAATTGAACCCAAATAATAATCAGACAATTTCATAACAATAGGAATAGATAGAAGAATCCCAAAACGTTAAAAGACATAGTGGCATTGAAACCAGCTCCCACCAAGCATATAGATCATTACATTCCTAGATATATCCATGGGTAACTACACAACACAATGCCCAAGGACAGAAAATTGCCAAAAATTGAGAATTTAGTGACTTCACATTGGCTCCTATTGCTGGAACCTCTAACACCCCATGTTCTTAAACTCTGCTCGCACACTTAGATAAAACTTAGATGTTGAAAACATGATAAACGAAATATATAAATTTTTGGCAGCATACCTCTTCAAATATGACTCATAAACTTTGGATGCAGCGGCTTCAAACTGTGTTTCCTGCATTGCAAAAACATTGAACTCAACTTGCACAGTTGACTCTATTCTATGGATTCAGAAAAATCCTCGACGTGCAGATTTAATGCATCAACGCTGAATACAAGTTTTATAAATTGCTGGGTCGTTTATCAATTGCTTTGCTAGATTATGTTTACCTTTATGTATCACACTAGAAAATGTGAATGCCTGATTAAAAATAGCCACTGGAAAAACAATGCTTGTACTACCTTGGTTGTTATTTTACTCTATATCTGCAAAATCACCACATATGGGTCAAACGAAGAAATTCGCATAAAACAGAGAAATTTGTTAAGGCATGGAGAAAACATACACATAACCGGTCTTACTCCGTTACCATCGAGACAATGAACTTCGGAGCACATTCATGTGGATCCGGATCGGCGATCGAGTGTGATGTGATGAACTTTGGCAACGGCGATGGATAGTGGCACGACCATATGGGTTTTGTAGATCGGCTCACCCTCGAGCCATTGGTGTAGGCGGTGTCGCAACCATATCTAAGGTGATAGCGGATTCGGCATCCGTACATCATTTCAGATAGAAGAAGAAATGGAGACGATGAGGGAGGGAAAGGCCAAGGAATTATTTGAGTTTTGAAAGCTCTTTTCTACAGACTCACTCACCCACGTCAAATTCAGTCCTTTTAACTGACGTCGGGGTCAAAATGGTAAATACCAGCAACAGAAAGTGTGCCACACACGCAACTTATCGATTATTATGTCAAAATTGTACCAAAAACTAAAGTATTATATTGAAATATCAGACCAAAAAAAAGTAATATATTGAAATAGAGTATATGGGCACTGAAGTTCAGTGACATCTCCAGAGCAATACAGCGTCTACTCTCGACCGTGTCATACTATTATCTAAGAGCACCAACCCAAATCGGTGTGCCCAAGTCGGTGCCCTCTGGCCTGTTTTCTAGTAGTGCTTGTAACAAGAGATGTGCATATATGCCTTTACTTCAAACAGTTGAAGGAACCATGGATCGAGGTTAGCCGCGAAAAGAGTAGTTTTATATACATCCCTCTAAATGTTAAATACACATCTCTGTTTTTGGAAATTTAAAAATTACTATTATACCATGTTCACAACTAAGGTCTAAGAAAGAACTAACCCTAAACCCTAGATATGAATAAAGCTTATGATCGAGTCGAATGGGATTTCCTAGAAGCGGCTTTAATCCGGTTTGGTTTCTCTCAAAGTTGGATCAATCTTATCATGGCTTGTGTAACAACGGTCTCCTTCTCTATTGTTTTGAATGGGAATCCTGGAAAGGCCTTCCTCCCTAGTAGGGGTTTGAGGCAAGGGGACACTTTATCCCCCTATCTCTTCCTCATTGTTAGTGAAGTACTATCACTTAGGCTGACTAATGCTGTGAGTGAAAGCAGTCTTATTGGGATTAAACTAACCAGGTCTTGTCCTACCCTCTCCCACCTCTTCTTTGCCGATGATGCACTCTTTTTCTTGAAAGCAACCCTTATGAATTGCAGTCAACTCTCTCGTTTATTCGCTGAGTATTGCTTAGCATCAGGGCAGCAAATAAACCACGAGAAATCTAGCATTTTCTTCTCTCCGAACACTCCAGATCAGATGAAGAGGTTAATGTGCATGTTACTAAAGATTGATGTTGTCGAAAACCCAGGCACCTATCTTAGGTTGCCAACTATATGGGGCAGATCAAAAAAAGAAGCTCTTGTTTTTATC
Organism: Rosa rugosa; assembly: GCF_958449725.1. NCBI lineage: Eukaryota > Viridiplantae > Streptophyta > Magnoliopsida > Rosales > Rosaceae > Rosa > Rosa rugosa. The sequence continues at coordinate 16,861,669 of NC_084826.1, read as the reverse complement.
AAGGAGAGGATATCTAGGAGATTGGAGGGATGGAAGCAAAACTCCCTCTCTCTTGCCGGGAAAGAAATTCTGCTCAAGTCTGTAGCTTTGGCTATCCCTTCGTACCCCATGACCTGTTTTAAATTCCCTAAAGGAATTTGTGATGATATAAACTCAGCCTTGAGCAATTTTTGGTGGGGTTCTACGGAGTCAGGTCCAAAGATTCATTGGAAGAACTGGAACTACATGGGCAGGCCGAAGGTTGAGGGTGGACTTGGGTTCAGGGACCTTCACAACTTCAATCTTGCATTACTTTCTAAACAGTGCTGGCGTCTATTGCAGAGCCCAGACACATTATGGGCTAAAGTGATGAAGGCAAGATACTTTCCTGACTGTGATTTTTCGAAGGCGGTGAAAGGGTACCGGGCATCATGGGGTTGGTCAAGCCTAATTGATGCTAGAGATGCTTTCCTAAATGGTTCTTGCTGGCAAGTCATCAATGGCTCTTCTATCAATATTTGGTCGGATCGCTGGATCCCCCCTCCAAATTTTGGGCAGGTACAAACTATGGGGGTAGTTCCAAGCTGTGCTCCCAGTTTGGTCAGTGAAATTATCGATTGGGAGACTAGGAACTGGGATTTGGACCAGATTCTTCATTTAATCCAACCGGGAGCTATCAACCACATTTTAGCAATTCCCATTAGCAGAGGGGAGGGACCTGATCGTCTTCTCTGGCCATGGAATAAATCGGGAAGCTATACTGTTAAATCAGGGTATCACTGGATTCATTCACATGAATCAACCTCTTCTTGCCCTAGCACTGGATCTTCCTATGTTGTGGACCCGAAATGCTGGAAACTAATTTGGAAACTCCCTACTCTACCAAAGGTTAAGTTGTTCTTCTGGAGGGTTTTGAATGCTGCTATCCCTACTTTCCAGAACCTAGTTCGGAGGAGACTAACAACTAATCCTACCTGCCCCATATGTGGAGAATTTGAAGAATCTATGGAGCATATCCTTCTGCTATGTCCTTGGGTTGATCCTATCTGGTTTGGTTCCCCTTTAGGACTAAAAATTGACAAACAGAAGATTACTTCTATTGACAATTGGTTACTACGAATTGCTGGGGCATTCACAAAAACCAATGAGAAAAGATAGGTGCTTACCTTATTTTGCTTCTTGAGCTGGCCAATCTGGAAGGCCCGATGTCAATTTGTTTACCAGCATCGGATACCCTCTCCTGCCATTGTTCTTGATGCTGGAATGACCCTTGCTACTGAATTTATGAATGCAACTGCTCCCACTCCGGCTTCAGTTTCTGAGTGCATTACAAGATGGAAACCCCCTCCTCCGAATTGGGTGACAATCAATTGCGATGCGTCTTGGATCAATTCTTCAAACGGGGGTCTGGGTTTTGTGATTCGTGATCAAAATTGCTCAGTGGTGGTGGGTGGAGCACAGCGCTGCTATGAGGGATCGGTTGAGGCAGCAGAAGCTAAGGCAATCCTTTCGGGGATTGAAATGGCTATCGACCAAAACCTGAGGAATGTTCGAGTTGAATCTGATTCGTTAGAGGTAATATCAGCCCTGAAATCCAATGTTACGAATAGAAACTGGAAAATTACCTCTATTATTGAAGAGATTAGATGGAGGAGTCGCTTCTTCAATCGGATCTCGTGGGAATGGGTTCCCCGTGAAGCGAACATGGCAGCCCATACGGCAACCTCGCTTGGAAAGCAGGCGGTAGGTCTAATCAGATGGGCCAATAGGCCACCATCGTCTATGACTCTTGTACTCCGGAACGATGGACTTCCCTGTCCTCCAGTTTCGATTAGCGAGCTGCTGTATATTTCCATTTTGAGTCGTTTCCCTCCTTTGTTGTATCAGTCTGGTATCCGTAGGAGAACTCGACTTTCTATTTCCTCATGTTGATGGGCTGCAGACGTTTGTCTGGCTCTTGGTTGGGCTTTTGCCTTTTCTTAATGAAAGTCTCACTTTCGACCAAAAAAAAAAAAGAACTAATTATAGACATAATCATTGGCGAAGAGGTTTTCATTGATATGAGTTTTGTCATCAATCTCGTATCGCCAAATCCAGTCCTTTTTTGCCAGAGCATTAATTATATATACATACAATCATACATACACCCTCAAGAACAAATCCTCAAGGAACAAACAGCTCACAAGAGAGCAGAGGAGCATCCACTATGGTGAGACCCATGTCTAGAGATGAAGCAAAACTAGCAATAAAATCAGCAACAAAGTTTCGCTGGCTGTAGATTTGTGACTCACACTAAAGCACCAATCTTTGTGAAGTAGAGCTTGACAAGCCTTGATTATTGTGGCAAGTGAAGACAGAGGCAATGAACAGATTCAAGAGATAGTAGCAGCCGAGCTCGATTGTACTTGTACTTTTGGGTAACCAGGATCTTATGTCAGTTGAAGGCCATAAAGAACACCCCAAAGTTCAACTGTGACTAGTGGTAGATTCAGGAACCGAAACTTGTCTAGGCTAATTAGAAGTGCACAAAAATTTGATCAAGCACCTCTAGAGACTAGAGCATGCCGTGAATTCCATCCAAACGCAGCAGCAATATGTCTGCCTACAACAAAACCACAAACCCGACCAGATGATTTCAAAGATTAGAGCTTTTCAGATTAAACCTACAAACCCAACAATTGGGCTTCAAGATTGTTGCCTCAAATCCGAATTTAAATCTCCATGAAGATGAAAGATAGAGTTTCTGTACCTGTGAATCTATGACCCCCAAATAGGACTTTAAATCTCTAAATTACCGGGGCGGTTCGGGGTCGTTGCCGAACATCATGGACTCACGGACTCACGGCGATTTCTGACGGGAGTTTGTGGGTTCAAGCGTTCCATCGTTCAACTAAGCAAGTAAGCAGCCACTGACCTGCTGTGCCGTACTGCAGTCGAGGACTCGGTGGAGTAGCTCCAGATAATTTTTTTTTTCTCCTTTGGGCTATTATGGGCAGAAGGGAAATATACATATACTTAGGACTTTTTGGGCCAAAATCTTGTCTAGACTACAGCTCAGACAGCCTACCATCTGGCTACGCCCCAGACTGTGACTCATGTGGGTATTAATTAGTATTAGTATTTATTGAGTGTGAGCCCTTTTAATGAGGATCACTAAAATAAGGATTAGTTGATGACTTTCTAATCAACGGTTTGGGAGACCGACTTATCGATTACATTACGGTAAATCAACAATTAAATGTTTATGTATGCATGATTAGATCATTTCTGAAAATTTTCTTCTAAATTGCTAATCGTTAAGGTATCAAACTAGATCAAACAAATGGACAACCAAATCTGTCAATTTTGAACCGTTCATGTTCATAAATGATAAATCACTATTATAAATGTCTTAACAATTTCCAATTTGGTTGAAAATTTGCAGAAATGATCTACTCATAAATATCTAAACATCTAACAGTTGATTTGCCGAAATGTAATCGAAAACTGGGTCTAATAAAAAAGTTTTCAACTAATCCTCACTATAGTGGTCCTCATTAGAGCCTCTCCCTGAGTATTAATATTTATTGAGTTACTAAGAAAAAAAATTATCCTGGCCTGGGCTGGTCTTATTATATATGTTTTTAGTTTTGTTTATTTTATTTGGTTAGTGTTGTCTCGCCTTTGGCGTGTAATAAATCCATGCATGTATCTTGTAGGGCTAGTGCCTTGTCTGGCCTAGTGAGGAGGCGATCCATTATTAAATGGCGATCCACCTCCTAGTGGCAGAATGAAGCTAAGTGTGATCGGAGTTATTTTCTAGCGGCAACATAGTAGGAAAGCTGTGATTTTAGTAATCATGCTTCATTGTAATCGAGTTATATATTATCTTTCCAATGTGTCATCGCTATGTCAAAGAAAATGGAGTAGCCAGCAGTGCACTATTTGCTAATTGTGCTTGTTAGAATACATGTATTTTGTAGTCTCCTAATATTATTTCAGGATGTTCTGTAGATGCTTATTGTAATCAGGGGTTTAGGTTCAATGTCCCCTCCCCCCTTGTATTCAGCAGTTTCATTAATCAAGACTTGACTCACTTGAGAACAGCTGCATCAGTCCTTCTTTTTAAAAAAAAAAAAAAAAATCTCAAGCATCCATTTTCAGCTTACGTATACAATTAACTTAGGCCCCGTTTGGAAACAGAATTTTGATTTGGATTTGAGTTTCAAATCTTATGTATTTAAAATCTGCATAATTGAAATATGTGTATTTTAAATTTCACTATTTGGATTGAAAAAAGATATGTAAAGATTTAAAATTGAAGATTTAGAATTTGCAACATTAGAACAACATCCAACTAAACCAAGTCAACCATCAAAAGCTTCAGAGCAATCGAAAACTTGACTCGGAGGGGATGAAGTCAATGGCGGTGAGCTCGGTCACAGTCGTCGGAGTCAATGAGTCATAGGAGATGTAGAAGAAGCTACAAAGGCTGAGCAGAGATGCAGAGAGAGTAGATTGGGATGGAGTTGGCGGTGGAGAGCTTGGCCACCGTTGCTGGAGTCATCGGCAATGCAGAAGAAGATACAGAGGCAGAGCCGGAAAGTGGAGACGTGGAGAGAGAGAGAGAGGGGGCGATCTATTTTTTCTACGAGTCCAAGACCTGATGATTTGAAATAACTAAGGTCTCCTAGTTATTTGAAATCATCAACTTTTGCTATCTGAAATCTCTGGGCTGATTTTGAAGAAATCCAAATACCCACTAAAGAAGAAAGTCAAACGAGATGATTTGAATTTGGAAGACTGAAATCCAAATCCTCAACTCCAAATCACCCTATCCAAACGGGGCCTTAATGAATTATCGGACTTGGATTCTTATCAGATTATCAAATTGAACCACCGAATCAATCTCTGTGTCTACTAATGAATTCGGAGCGAATTCCCATTAAAATCTACACGATTGTTAAGTCTGTTTATAACCGGTCATTCTGGTTTCTTTGGGAAGGGAAAACATTAGCACCATGTCCTGCTTTTGGAGGTTCAATGGGGGGACTACAGATTACTTTACTTGGAATTTTTTCTTTAATTGCAAAAAAATGACTAAAAAAAAAAAATCGTTGCCATACATGATAAAGGCATAACCTACCTTGAGGGTAAAGTCATATTAGTAATAATAACAAGCGTTCATCTCTGGTTTTGAAAAATAAACAAACATTTGTAACTTTAAGCAAAACACTGCAATAGATTTTCAACAAAACACTGCAATTGGATTGTCCTCAAAACAAAATCAAAGCAAGTGAATAACAAATCTATTAGAGCATACAAACTAGGAGTACAGAATTAGGATCCTTTGCCCAAAAATAAAGCCACATAAGCCTCATTGCATTTATCAACATTCAGTCGTTTTCATATTCTAACATAATATGTTCTTCAGAAAAGTATTAAACCTCTGTTTTTTCCTTCATTTTCTTTGTTTTTCCTGAAAGACAATGATAGCGGTGGAATTCTTCTTGCTCTCCTTTAGTCCCCTGATAAGATTTGATTGCTGTGGTGAATAAATTATCACCATTTTCTGCAAGTTCTTAGCATCCTCAAGGATATACCTTGCTAACTCCAATTCAATGTTCCCAACGGAAAGCTCTATTATTACCTCCTTCAGCTCCAAAATCAAAGACAAGTTTTGGGATTTCCAGTACGTCCTATCAAATCGGCATTCCTGGAAAGGAAACAAGCAACTTCTTACTACTAAGAGATTATTTGGCAAATAAGGATAACATTGTTCCCAGAGCTGCAAAACCGATATATTAGGATAACCCTTCTTAGAGCACAACTGCTTTCGTTTTCTCTAACCAAGATTGATATGCACCTCACAGGCTCATTCTAGATACATCAAATGGTAACATTGTTGTGTACGCAAGTGTGCACAACTGCACATGTGTGTGCGACAGAGAGATACAGAGACTGCATGCACATACCTCAGGCTTTGGGATGTTTACGGAATGGTTAGACTTCAAGTTCAAAGTATTCAAATTCGGCATTCCTTTCATAAGAGAGACCATTGCTGGAACTACATCATCATCCCAGCTCTTAATATCCATACCCAAGTAAGAAATATCATTGAACTGTGCAGGAATGTGACCTTCCCTAAATAGAGCCTGCAAAATTAAAAACATGAAAAGCAAACTCTCAAGTAAAACAACTCAGAAGTTTAACATAAATTAGCTCACACATTCATTTGACTAGGAAAGACTCATAGCCAGGCAATTTGTTCCAGGTAATAGTCAAAATGATTACAAAGAAGACATAGTATGCATAAGTCCATATTGGCATATTGCAAATGATCAGGTATCTGGCAAAAAAGAGTTTTGGTATGAGGTTTTACCTTAGCAGTCTCTTCGCTTAGAACAAGAACTTTAACCTTGCATATGCTGTGGAGAACCTCAAATGTGTTGTCAAAGTTGTAGTCATCTGCTGGAGGACTCAGAAAAATCTCTGCTTTTTCCAAACACACTAAATTCCCTAGACTCTGGTGATTCAACAAATTCCCAGTCCATTTGAAAGATGTAAGGTTTGGAGCTGAAACACTAAAGGATGTGCTGCTAGGTAAATCACATCTCCACTCTATAACTATCTCTTCAAGTTTCTCCCCAGAGATTTGAAGTTGACGCAGGTCACAGTAAGAGGGACACACAAAACTAAATGACTCCAGAGACAAGCTTTCAATGGTAATATTTTCCACTTCAACCTCTTCGAAATGTAATTCCTTGATGCACTTGCAAGAAAACGAGATCCATTTGCAAAACCCCTCATCGATTTTAACCTTTCTCAACTTTATGTATTGAAGATTAGTAGAACACGCAACGGAAGGCGTTGCTAGAACTTTATCGCACTCCACTAATAGAGACCTCAAGGATCCACAATCAAAGATGCAAAGAGGCAGCTCGAACATCGTTGCATCGGGAATTGCCAACTTGAGATCAAGCTCTTCAACATTACACTTGACTGCAACATGCACCCACGTGATCACTCGGTAAAGCTCATTATACAAGCTCGCAGTTTTCCCTACAGCAAGATTCCAATCAACACGGAAGCGTCGTATCTTATTATCCCCACGAAGAACCAAAAACCTATCCAAGCAACTCAACAACCTGAAATGCCTATTATTAGACAGGTGCAAAAACCCCTCAAAGTTCAATGACGGAGTCGACAGTTGCAAATCTTTGCATTTCTTGGACAGTCCGCCATAGCGAATGAGGTCTTTCACAGGAAGGAAGGAGAGAATGTGATGGGACACTTCCTCTGGAAGACTAAAGAATCTAAAAACACTGTCAGCACAAGCTCCTGGAGCTCGAGAACTCGAAGTTGCCAATGACTTCTGCTTTCGCTCCATTTATACTTCTTCTTCTAAACCCACCTTACACCTACAAGCATTAAGGACATGAAAACTACATCCCATATGTTATGTGACATCAACAGCACCAAGCCCACAATCATATGTCAATCTCTATATGCTTGTAACCAAAAAGCAATTTCAATAGACAAAAGTGTTCAAATTTTGTAAATATAATACATTTTGGGCACCAAAAAAAAATTAAAAAAAAAAAAACCTAATGAATTCTATCCTTGCTTATGGCTGCTCTGTAATGGGTTAGAGCTAAACCAGAAGAATTTCGAAACAAATAGTGAGAACAGACTTGAGATGATGCCCAATTATTGGGTTTAAGGGACGAACATGTAAATAGTGAATCCATACCCGATAGCTGTCCCAGATCAGGAAGATGGGTATCACTGGAAGCCGATAACGGAGGACGGGGCGATCTGGTGGCGGCAAAAAGGGAGGACGCGCCGATCTACTGAGTGGGTTACCAGGAGAAGGAGACACCCATCTCTCGTTCTACTTCTAAATAAAAGAGGGAGATTCGAGTTGTGCCCAAAATTTTCCCACCAAGCTGCTCGCTGCCTGGGCTAGTGGGCTTTGGGTTTAGGACCAAGTTCGACTGCCACCTATTAACACAAGTCCACAATCCAAAAGTTTTCAACCGATCGATACACACTGCCTTCTTGTACCATTGATAACATTTCAATAAAAGACTATTTTGTATGGATTCGACTTCTCTGCTAGAAAAACTATTGCTAGGATCTGCTTGGATAACTATGTGATCCCGCCACGTCAGCCTAACTCAATCAAATTGTTGTCAAGCAGTTGGGGGAGAAGAGGAAGTAGTTTTGTTGGATGGGGTTGACCCTAACAAGCTGGCTTTTACCGGGCTGAACTACTAGGCATACGATTTGGGCTACCAGCATGGCCCAATTGCTTATTGATTTCGGATACCTAGATCAGAGGATGGGAGCGGGTACCTGCCTATTACAAATGATCGTGATGCTCTGGACATGATCCAATATATTCCAACCAGTAGAAGAATTGTGGATTTATACATTGTCTGTTTGGCACCTAGGAGACACTTCACTCCTTGGGAATTGGAGTGCGCCACAATGATGATGACCCTGACCACTTGAACTACTTTGGTCACTACATTGAAGACTTACCCTTAACAGATGATGAGGCATTGGGAAATGCAGAGGATGAACCTATGGGGAAAGCATAAGAGATGATAGAATTGGAAGCTATTTTTGGGGATGTACATGTACAACTAACTGATCAGAGAGGAAGAGGCAGGCCAGTCAATGGGCCAAGGAATTTGAACAGTAATGGGCCAAGAAGAACAGTAAGGCATGACATTCAAATTAGGGAACCTCAACCAAATGACGGAGTGGCAGCTGCTGGTCCAACTTCTACAGTTAGGAATGATAAAGGTAAAGGAAAGGATAAAGTGGTGGAAAAGCCAAAGAAGAAAGTGGGAAGACCACGGAAAGATGTGTAGAGTGCATATGCTACTAGAAGTGGTGGTGAGTCTTAAAGGCCTGCTCCTGCATAAGAGTATGAGTACAGCTCTGACAGTGATGATCCGAATATTGATGTGATCACAGACTCAGATTATGAGTTAGATGGGAATGATGATGAAGTCTTCTTTCAGAAGAATGTGGATGGTGATGCAAGCATAGTGCCTGAGTATGAAGAAATGGGGTTTGATGGAAATATCTCAGATGATGCAAAAGAATATGATGGATTCAGTAGTGTGAATTCAAGTGATATTGAAGGTGAAGATAGGGGGCCTTTCAGAGTCAAGGGGAAGAAGAGATTTCATGGTTGGGAAGAATTCAATGTCAAGACGGACATGAAGAATCCAAGGTTTTGTTTGGGAATGGTGTTCCCTAACAATGGGGTGTTTAAGCATGCTGTCAGAAAACATGTTATATTGACTAAGAATGAACTTCGTTTTCCTAGAAACACCAAGCATCAGGTGTTGGTCAGAGGCAAGACAAGTCCAGGCTGCCCATACTGGATGTATGCAAGCAGCCCTAACATGTTAAACCCCACCCTGCAAGTTAGGACATACATACCACAACACACTTGTTCATCCATTGCAAAGAGAGTTTATCACTGTCATGCCCCTTTTATAGCTCAAGAGTACAAGTCCACCTTCATGACAGATGGAAAATGGAGCAGAGACGACATTTAAAATGTTGTGAACAGGGACTTTGGAATGAACATAGGGTACCACATGTGTTATAGGGCTAAGGCAAAAGCCGAGAAGATCGCAGAGGGAAGTTTTGAGGATCAATATAACCAGTTGGAAAGTTATGCTCATGAATTGAAGATGAGGAATCCAGGAACTTCCATCTTGATTCAAACTGAGTTGGATAGCAGTGTGACCAGGTTTAAGAGAATGTACATGTACTTTACTGCATTGAGGGAAGGCTGGAAGGGCAGGCTGCAGACCCATCATAGGATTGGATGGGTGTCACTTGAAGTTTGTTCATAAGGGGCAACTGCTTTCAGCAGTAGGTATTGAGGGCAACAATGGGATGTATCCCATAGCTTGGTCCATTGCTGAGCAAGAAACCAGAGATTCATAGACCTGGTTCTTGACTTTTCTTAAGGATGACTTGGAGATTGAGCATTCAGCTCATTATGTCTTTATATCAGACAAGCAGAAAAGGCTGGAACAAGCAATTGTTGAACTATTTCCTCACTCAGAACACAGACATTGTGTAAGGCATTTACACAATAATTTCAAAGGGATGGACACACTGGACTTGAGTTGAAACAGAGGTTGTGGGCAGTGACCAGATCAACCACCATGGCCCAATACACTAAGAATATGGATGAGATGAAGAAGATATCTCTCAAAGCTTGGGATTGGTGTAACGACAGGCATGCAAGGCATTGGTAACGGTTTCACTTTGCTGAAGAGACTAAGTGTGATGTTCTGCTAAATAATCACAGTGAATCTTTCAACAAGAGCATTCTGGAAGCAAGAAAGAATCCCATAATTCCATGTTTAGAGGAGATTAGGGTTGCAACAATGGTCAGACTTGCTAATAGAAGGAACTCAGCTGCTAACTGGAGAAGCAAGGTGGGACCAAGGGTAGAGAAATTATTGAAGAAATATGCAGCTTGGGCAAGTGATTACAGGGCATTACAGTCCAGTGATTGGAGGTTTGAAGTACAAGGCAGAGGTGTGGCATGTGAATCAGGAGTGATTACTCAACACTCTGTGGCATTGGATATGAGGAAATGCACATGCAGAAAATGGGATATGTGTGGACTGCCATGTGGCTGGTCTCCAGATGATTTTGTCTCTGAATGGTACACACATATATAAGAAGTATATGGAGACATATGAGGTTATGCTTCATCCAATAGCTGGTGGTGAGGAATGAGAACATAAAGATAGGCCAATTGCACCTCCCCTTTACAGGAGGCAACCAGGAATGCCCAAAACAAAGAGGACCAAAGAACCTGGTAAATTGTTTTCAACTCATACTATAATATTCATTTTATTTGTAAAACTTTACACAACTGGTCAATAATGTCAATGTGTTGTAGGTGAAGAGCCACCACCTCAAGGAATAGAAAAATTGCCTAGAAGCTATTATTCTTGAGTGAGCTGTGGGCTGTGTAGCAAGAAAGGCCATAATCTAAGGACTTATTTGAAGAGAAACTAGGTACAAATGACTTGTTTATTTTTTGGTTGTTCAATATACACGGGCTATGAGTTTGGCAATTGAGGATACAAATGACTCTGTTTTTGCAGGTTGCAAATGAGGGCAATGAATCTCCTGTTCCTAAACAAAACCCTGTGCATGAAGCTAATATTGAAGCTCCTGTTCCTGAGCACAACAATGAGGTGCCTGAAGCTAATAAAGCTAATATAGCTGAACAACACCATGTTCAATAGCAGCCTGCAAAGGAAGACATACCCACACAAGAATCAAGCTACTTTGCAAATGTCAATGCAGACCCAGGCATCATCTATGAACATGCCAAACTTCAACAATGTCACTGACAGTTCTATGCTCTCTTAAGACAACAGCATTGTGGTGCCACCTCCAAATTCTCAGGCACCAAACAATGATGATGCCATTATTTTATGGGTTTGATTTTTAATTGTCATTGTAATTATTTGTTACATTCCTGTTGTACTGCATTATCACAGGGGCCATCAACTTCAAGAAAAAGATACAAGATGCCTGCAAGGAGGATAAAGCCCAGAAAATCACCTCGACTTGCTGCAAGAACCAATCAGAGCAATCAGAATGTTGAACTTCCAAAAATACGAACATAGAAGATTGTGGAAGCCCTGAACCCTCAATTATTTTATGGTATTTTAAAAATGAACCTACCGGTATTTTATGGCATGTAAGCCTCTGTTATTATGGCATTTTCCTCTGTTCTCTTTTGTTTTTTTGAACCTTGAAAATGCCATTGATTTTAATAGGCTTTTGTGTAACAGATGGTTGTTTTGATTTTGAACAATGTCAATGCCGTAAGCTATATTATGTATGAGATTATCAGTTTGGTTTGGATAATATGGTGTTTGTGATGTTTTGGCTTTTTTCCTTCTCATCTACTGCAATAGCAGCTTTTTCTAATCCACAGTTATACTGAGAATGTAAGGTTTTGGAGGGAAAAAATAAAGGGGTTGGTTGATATTTAGGAGGGATTGCAGATTTGGAGGGAAATGGGATCACATGGTTGCATGTGTCTGTAAAGAAAAATGGTAGGAAGACTTGCACAGACTGAATTGCCCTTTGCAAAAGGCCAGGTAGCATGAGTCTAACAGGGGAATTAACGACATGTATCGAAAATGGGTCTGGATCTATAATCCATGTATTTATATCGTAGTTCTAGAAATATAAAAACCTTATTTCACAGTGATGAATAGTTCATGTACCGTTTCTAAAAATTTCCCTTACCATTATCTAGTGCTCCATCAAAGTATAATCAAACCTTGGCCTGGACAAATCAACTTCAATGGATTTTGTGTTGACCGGTGCCCTTCCTTAAGTCATCCTAGCTAGCTGCCATATACAATTCCAACCGACCAGCTGTCTTATATATCAATTAATTCCTCTGTTTGCAAGATCTTCTTTCCATGAACTCATCATTCCTTTGTTGCTAATGCCAACAAAGCATGCTGAACATTCATTCTCTCTTGCCACGTACAGATGAAATATGAAGAAACAAATCAATAAAAAAAATTTCATTCCATATTTTGCATTGCTCCATCATGAAAGTGAGGACACCGAACACTCCCACAAACAATGTAACATTGATTCCCTCCTACAACCACAACCAAGAGTCCAAGATCTTGTCAGTAAAAAATATGGTACATTGGGAATGAGTTAGTCATTTTTCATGAAATATTTGACATTATCATTTTTCATGAAATATAATAAGATTTGACATCTTTTTTTTAAGGGAAGACGACAAACTATATTAAGTGAAACTAAGGAGTACATGGAGCGATGCAAAAGCATCGAAATAAAATAAAAAAGCATAACAAGATGCACAAACACATCTATAATGAAAAAAGAATAATAAAAGATAACAAGATGCATAGAAACATCTGAAATGGGAGGTAACCAGGATGTGACTTGATGCCGAACGACATCGTTGCACTGCATATGTCACGAAAGCATTGTAAATGTAATAGTAACCGTAACCGGTGATATGATCACCTAGGAGAGGTGATTTGCTCACCAGGAGTTCGAAAGTAACCGAGGGTGTCAAAAACTCGAAAATTAGCAAACGAACTCCTAAGAACCAGAACCAATACCAGATCAAAAATAGCAACTGTCTCGGATCTAATATCCGGATTTGAGTGTTTCCTGGATCCCAAATCCAGATCCAAATCCGGCCTGAAGCAATGAGGTCTGACAAAGCCAGCTTGACACAAATATAGGCCCAAATAGATCTACTGTGGGCACCCAGGCAGTTGGGCACCCTCGCTCCAACCCAACTTTGGACACTCGAAATGCAAGGCACCCCCACTACCAGAAAACTTGTCTTTTACGACGCGCAAATTACGGCGTGCATACCTTGTGCGCCGTAAAAGAATGTCATTTACGGCGTGCTTTTTTGTGTGCCGTAAAAGACTTTCTTATCAGGTCTTTTATGGCGTGTTTTCCATGTGTGCCGTAAATGTCACATTACATTTACGGCATGCTTTTTTTACGCGCCGTAAAAGACTTTTGTTTATGGTCATTTACGGCCTACTTACTATGTGCGCTGTAAATGTCATTTTGCCTTCAAGTCTTTTACGACATACATTTCCATTGCGCCGTAAGGAGCCCGCTCAAATTTTTAGCCAAATTCTAATTTCCCTCTATCCTAATTAGAATTTATCTCTCTAGAGTCCAGATCAACTCTTCATTCTTCTCTTCTGTGTTTTTTTTTTTGCTTCTCAGTCTCCACCAAAAATAGAGAAAAAAACCCAAACCCTCACCCCCTGCCTTCGATTAACTACGCAAAAGCCAAGCCGGTGTCTTTTCCAGATTTGAATATATGCAAGTCGACGATAACCTAAACCGCCTTCAATCTCTTCTCTTCGGAACCGAACTCGCCGCCGAGAGAAACGACTTCTCCTCCGCTCAGATCTGCAGTCTTTGTCCCATAGTCCCACTCTCAGCTCGACCATGCTTTCGTCAGCCTTATTCTCTGCAAAGCCATCTCCAAGCTCGGTGAGGCTCGCTGTCCGCGCATTTCTGATTCCGATCGGTACGCCTATTTCTCTTCCCCTCTCAGAGCTTCGATTTTTCTTCGAACCCTAGCTGTTTATGTTTTCAATCTTCCATTTCCTGTTAGATACTTAGTTTCTTGTTTTATAATGTGCTAGAGATTGAAAATAATTTGAATTACTATGGTTTTATGGAGTAATTGAATCAATTTTAGTTTTAATTATTGGATGGATCAAAAACTAGAATGTAATTTCATATTGAGGGCTTAAATCTGGTCATGGAATTTGCACATGCAGGTTGAGATATGTCCTTGAGATGCTATCTGCATACAGCAAAGCTTCTGAGCAAACGAAAAAAGATCCTGGTTTTGTTTTCAGCACAAAACGGTTTAAGGAGATGTTGACATTAGGAGGGTTCAACAGTCAAAGTACTTTCAGCCTTTTCTTCAGTTCATAATGCTTCTCTTAATTTAAGCAGAGTTGGGAAGGAACTAAAAAAAGAATAAAGAAGATGTTCAACAAGGTTGATCTCTCTGTTTCATCATATGACACTGCTTGGGTGGCAATGGTCCATTCTCCAAATTCCAGGAAGGAGCCTTTCTTCCCTGAATGTGTAAATTGGTTGTTAGATAATCAACTTCAGGATGGCTCATGGGGTCCTCCTAATCTGCATCAGTTGTTAACCAAAGATGCCCTCTTATCCACGTTACCATGCATCCTTGCACTAAAGCGATGGAATATTGGTGAATAACTAATTGACAAGGGTACATTCATTGATATTGCATATTTCTATGTTTCCTGCATTAATGTTCTATAGATTAATACCCTTTCTTGTTATTTTAGGTCTGCATTTTATCGAGTCAAATTTAGCTTCAGCTACTGATGGAGAGCAACCATCTCCTGTTGGGTTTGATATAATATTTCCTTCCATGATTGAATCTGCAATGAATTTGGATGTGAATCTACCTTTGGGAGGATTAACCTTAGATGCTTTACTTTTCAGGAGAGACTTTGAGCTTCAAAGGTATGTTTTTAACTTTCTTCTTGGGTTTTGGTTATTTGGTTAAATTATATGACTTGCCTAGTCAATCCAACTGAGCTTAACATGCAGGTTTGGCTTTGTTATTGGAATCTTAGAATGTTTTCTTTCGATACTGGGTGAAAAAGACCAAGTTTCCTTTCTTAGAGTTAAGATATGCATGAGTGTATAGAATAAAATTGGGTCTTATGCTTGTGAAAGCCATGGAATACATTTCTGAATTCCACCCTAATTCATTGTAATTGAAAATTATGTTCCATTATGCCATTGTTTAGAGGCAACAGAAGCAACTCAGAGGGGTGGAGAGCTTATCTCGCATATATTTCAGAAGGAATCGGAAAGTCACAGGACTGGGAGATGGTCATGAAGTACCAGAAGAAGAATGGGTCCTTGTTTAACTCACCATCAACTACTGCTGCTGCTTTTACTCACCTCAACAATGCTGGTTGTCTTAGTTATCTACGCTCACTCATAGAAAAGTTTGGAAGTGCAGGTTATTACTACCTTCATACTTTCCAAGTTTCCATCAATATTTTTTTCTTTTTAATTGTATTTGCTACATTGAGATTGATTTAAACTGATTATTCTTAATTTACCTTATCCAGTTCCAATGATTTATCCTCTAGATAACTATGCTCGCCTTTCTATGGTTTCTAGTCTTGAAAGTATGGGTGTTGATTGACATTTCAGGGAGGAAATAAGGAGTGTACTTGATGAAACATACAGGTATCAAATCCGACACCATATGTAGAACCAGTAGTGGAATGTAACTTTCATGAAACTGGATTCCACATTATTATTATTTTATTATTCTCAAGTGAGATTGTATTAGTTCTCATCCATGGGGAAGCATGACATTACCCAACAAACAGATGCTGGCTGCAGGGGGATGAAGATATATTTTCAGATGCTGGCATCTGTGCCATTGGTTGTTTAATGCAGAAACAAGGGAATATTATTTGTTGCTATTGATTATAACAGGCCTCTTTCGGATTAAGGCCCTTTTGACATTGTGTTGCATAAGGTTGGGAATTTTTCTTTACTCAGCTTCTTCTGTGTGTGGTTTATGTTAAATTCAAAATCATATGATGAAAGAATCAAGAAAAGTTTTAATCTTTGTCTTTTATTCCATTTGTAAAGAAATGTCCTGATAAATGTAGGTGCTTATCTTGACTCATTTTTTTCCTTTATCTTTTCTACTCTGCAGCTTTTGGGAAGAGAGTGATGCTAGATTCTTGGTGGTAGTAGTATCCAAAGGATTCGAGAAGAGGCTATAGTTGGTTGATGATGGTTCGAGCAACATTAGAACGAAGGATCTTGGTATTGAGTCTTGGGTTCTCCCATCCAGTAAGGATGGATATTCCTGATGGCAGACAAGTGAAGGTGGAAAAAAACCCCAGAATCATAGTTAGTGGTTATGACTAGAGTGAAATCTGCCAGTTTGCTGCTTCCATTAGGAAATGGAGACTTACAGAGCCATACAAAGGTAAGAGTGTGAAATTATGCTGAAGGAATTGTAAGAAGAAAGGAGGGAAAAGCAGGAAAGAAGTAATATGTTCTTTCCTTGGCCTTGGTTTATTTTTGTATTCTCACATTTGTGCTTGTCAATATGTATCACAATTATTGTGATTAATGATAGCTGCATGTTGTTCATTCTTCCGGTATTCTACTTGTAAGTAAATCCTATGTGATGTAGATATCTGAATGAAGTTTATTTATTAATAAAAAAAAAACGTGGAGTATATAATTTTTTTTTTATTTTTTGAAATATCATTTACGGCGTGCATGGTATGTGTGCTGTAAATGTATCATTTTTTACGGCACACATTTAACTCATTTACGACGCACAGTGCGACTCATTTACGGCATGCATTGTATATGTGCCGTAAATGTACTATCATTTACGGCGCACATTTGATTCATTTACGACGCACAATGTAACTCATTTACAGCGCACATCAAGAGCGCCGTAAATAATCATTGTCTTTTACGACATGTTCATTTACGGCCTACATTAATGTGCCGTAAATTGTCATTTACGGCGCACAATGTGGGCCGTAAAAGGCCTTTTTTCTGGTAGTGCCCCCTCTTGAGCCGCACCACCATGATGCCGAGCCGCACTGCACCGCCGCTGCCATCCCCTGACCAAGACCGGACCGAGGATCCCCTTGCAACCAAAGGGCCCAAGTACAACGCCTCCATCCTTCACCCGAAAGGGCCGATCTCTTGGTCGATACCCATGACAGCCAGGATCGCCACTGACGTAGAGAAATCAAAAGCAGTTTCTCTAACCATCGCCGGATTTCAGCAACAACCCGGAGCCGATTTGCTATAGCCGAAGAAAGTCCGATCGTACCTCTTACCGGAAGCCTCCACTCGGTAGATCCCGGATCCCACATCTGGTTTGGATCCACCAAACCACGGCACCACCGTCCGTCACCATCTCTGAAGAGGGTGGCACAGGCACGATGAAAACCCGAAGGGGGAGGATCCCACAGACAAACGGATGAGATGTGGATGCAGCAACCGGATGGTTGGAAGGGAGAGGTACACGAGTCCAGAGAACTCGCTGGGCAATGACCGCGAACACCATTGATGCAAGCCAAAGAAAACGGACGGCAAAACCCTAGGGTTAGCCGCCGCAAGGAAGAGAGAGCGAGAGCTCTCATTGGTTTTATTACTCTAAAACTTTATAATAGGACAATTATATAGGACCAAATACGGGTCATGGATATTGGATTCTTCATATCTTCTCCATCTTCTTTATCTTGTCCCTTTCGTTTATACTTTTTTGAGTTAAGAAAGTATGTGTGTGTGTGTGTGTATATATATATATATATATATATTTAATTTTTGAACTACTATATCATGCAAGAAACAATATATGAGAATGATCCGGCTAATAAGGACTGGAGCCTGTGACATTTATTTCAACTTTATAAGATCTGAACTCTTGATCTAATCAAGAGTCCTGAAAATTAACACATAACTCTTTCAGCAATTTTTCATTTGCAGTCTAAGGCTTAGTTTGGGATTGCTTTTGAAACCAGCTTTTGGTCCAGAAGCACTTATGGTGGGATTGAGGGTGTTTGGTAAACTCCCAAATTTGTGCTTTTGGCTTGAAGCGCTTTTGCGTGTAGCAGAAAACAGGAAGTAGCTCTGAGCAGCTTCTCATTTCCGGTTTTGCGGAAATCAAATTGGAGAACGCGGATGATTAAATGAAACTTTACCATCTGCCAAAATTATCCTTAGTTTTCTCCAAATTTACATCAAATATCCTAACTTCCTTTGCCCCAGTTCTAGTGTCTTCTCTCTTCTCTCACCGAGTCCCTACTCAAATCTCTTCCCTCTTCTCTTACTGGGTTTGATCACATCTCTTCTCCTAACCAATGTTTGGAGTCTTAGATCTATGGTAGTTTATTTATCTCTTTGACATATGGTTAATCCCCTTTCTCTTTCACCAATTTCATGTTTTTTATATTTTCCTTCAGTTTCATCTTCTTCAAAAATTTCAGAGAAGATGCTCTACTCTCTAAGTGGTAATTCTTAATATTTGGGTTGGGTTCTGATTATTTGTTTGCTTCATGATTAATATAATATTTGTATTTGATGGGCATTCATTATTTCGTGTTGGGTGCTTGTGGTGAGTTGCTGGGTTTTGAAATAAGTTCTTCCATGGTGAAGAAATTGGTTTCCATAGTGATGTATTTGATTAATATAAACTCTTCATGATTAATATAATACTTGTATTTGATGGGCATTCTTTATTTCATGACCTGCTCCAGCTTAATTTCTTTTTAGTTTATTTTGTACTCTGATTTCTTTGTTTCAAATTTGGGCTTTCTGGTGTGTTGTTGTTTTGTTGGTTTCTTGTTCTTTAGTTTGCTAGGCAGGTTTTATTTCTTTGGTTGTTTTGCTCTTCAGCTTGTAAGTTTCTTTCTTCTTTCAGTGAAATTTCATTTGTCAAAAGAAGAAAAGAAATTGTAACTTGATCAGAGGTGTGTTCGCTCTTCTGCATTTGAGTATTGGAATCCAACGAACAGAGCCAAAAATTAATATCCACGAGCAAAGGCTTATGGAAACTGCGATACTTCATATACTGAAAATGCATGCATCATGCCTGGAAAATAGATGAATCCAAACGGAATTTATTGATTTGTTAAAGAGGCTATTTTTTTTTTGTCTATTGTCAAATGATGGCCGCTACTTCTACTTCATGACTCGGAAATTTAATTTTAAAAGATTTTGTTTTCATTTTCTACTGTGAACTAATTTTACACCAATAAATAGTTCGATACAAGAAACAAATATTACATATAGTATTTGGTATAGAAGGCGAGACAAAATTGATGCATTGAAATGGTTTCAAAATAGAAAAAAGTATTTTAGTAGCATATTTAACATTGATGACCTTTTTGGTAATTACAATAGTCAAAATATTTTTTATTTACAATTTATCAAACATTCAAAATTTGCATTTCATTCTCACAACACATTACCAAACACTCACCTGCTTTCCCTCACAGCAAAGTCAGAAGTGCTTTCTCTCGCAACAAAATCAGAAGTGCTTTTCCTCACAACACAGCAATTCCAAATTAAGCCTAAACCCGCTAATTCGACTCTCAAATTATCGGGATACTGGGAATCGTATCCTCTAATATAATGTTTGGCGCTTAATTTTGCCGCTCTGTCAAAAATCAAACCACTTTCGTATCCGCGTGTGGGGCGCGTGTTACACAGTCGCGTCTCTGATATAAAAACCCTCTGCAGTCTCAGAGTTGAGAAAACCCTCAGATTCTTCTTCATCTTTTGCCGCGCTCTCCGTTGCTCAATCTTCCACACTCAAGTTCTATTCTCGACTCAGTTTCTCCGGCGATCTCCTCCGATCATCAAGCGTAAGATCTCGAAACCCTAATTTTCTCAGATCTTAACTGCACTGTTTGGAGTTCATACGATTAAACCGTCGCAAAGTTTTCAATTTTGGTCCTCGGCAGCCAAACGCGGCGGTTCTTTGTGCTTTTTGTTCAAGCCGAATAGGGATTTCAGTTTTCCTTTTGATTTTTTTTGGTTCAAATTTTGGCTTAACTCGGTGTGATTTAGGGTTCAAGTTGCTCTACTTTGTAATCAGTTCAGCTGGTTTTTGATGTCATAAGTCTAGTAATTGTATCGGAGTAATTGCATCTTGATTACGAAAATGAAAGTGAAATATTCCGATTTTTGTGATTTTTGGGGCTTTCTGATTGATTAGGATTTTATCGATGAGAGGTTGGTTTTAAATCGAAATGAAATCAATAAAGGAGAGGGAGAAGATAAGAAGAATTCAATGTTTTTGAAATTGTACAAGAAACGTGTGTGTATGCAAATGGACATTACTCTTCGCCATTTCCGCCAATGGGTTTCTCTTCCATCATTAAATGAGGATGGATTTGATTTTAGTAATGGAGACTGGTGTATGGAGTATGATTAGAACTGTTTGTTGGCTGAATGTAACATGTTTTGAGCCTGATAGGTTTGATAGAATTCGTTGTTGTCACCGAACAATTATAAAGAGATGCTGATGATTTTCAATATGTTTTTGGCAGGATATGGATACGTCAAACCCGTCTGTTTTTGTGAATGCAGAGCTGCTGCGGTTGTATGTTGGAAGGCAGGTTCGGGCGTTGATTCAGGTTGTGCAACTGGATGCTGGATCTGTCATTGGCAAATCTACTGATGAAATTCAGTTAATTGTAAAGGGCACCCCACCCTTTCCTCTTACAAAATTTGTTGAGGTCATAGGTATTGCTGACAGCGATAAATCTATCCAAGCTAGCATATGGAACAACTTTGGTGACACAATTGGTATGCATTTTTCCACCCTCCATTTTGCAATTTGTATCTACTAGTGGTTGACACAGATTTTATACTTGATGCCAATTTGTGCTTGGACTGAGTGAAGCTAGTTGTGAATGTTTTTTCTATTCATTGAGTGTGTAAAAGTACTGAGGATTGAAGCTTGTACCAAGGAAATACCAATAAAAGTGGGGTAGACATTAAAACACTGGGTGTGTTAGTTCTTCAAACTACACCATTGGACTTCCTTGTAATTGGTAGTCCAAAAGCAGTTCTTATCAAATTCAGGCTCTTTTATTGCAATCCCTTAAAACTACATTCGGAAGCAGAAATGTGAAATGTAACTCTTGTATGGTTTTATGTTGTGCCTTGCCCTTCAACTTTCACATGTCCTATGGTGTGTTAACGTTTAACTTATTGGTGATAAATTGTATTCGCTAATGCCATTAATGCTTGGTCATTTGGCCTTTTGTACATACTCTTGTGCTGGTTCTCATAGACCTCCATTTTTTCTTGACCTGTTGCAGACACACATGCTTACAATCAGCTTTGCTTGCTCGCAAATGGAGAATTTAAGCACTTGTTCATCTGAGCTAAAACAATCTCTCGTTGTAACCCAGGAAGTCTACAAGCCACAACCTCATCAGATTCAGAACAGGAAGGGGATAGTGTAATGTAGTCAGTCATGTAGCTTTAATACTGTCTTTTGGCAAGTTGGTGAATTTTGAAGAAGTGTAGTGATTAAGATCTAGTTATTAGACATATGCACTAGTCTGGAATGTTTGATCTTTTGTGAATGAACCTGCTGCCTCTATTTACTGGTCATTCAGGATTCAATTCATCATCTGCCTTATTGGTGCGGCTTTCATGTTTTGCAGATTCAGTAAACCCTTTGAAAATTGTATTGACTTGATTAGTTGTGATGCCTTGATTAGCCAAGTGCCTAATCTACTGCAAAGATTAGGAGCTGGGTGGGTAAAGGGTTTTGGATGTTGAACTCGAAAGTGTAGTCGCCTACAACTCCTGTTGCCGTAACGACCCCAAGTAATGATCAATTGATCATTAGATGTGTCTTCTGTCATTACATATATGAAATCTGTTACAACTTTTGGTGGGAAATACTCCATGATAAAATATATTATTTCCCACTGCTCCTAATGCTGGCAGCAAATGCAATGCTATGAAGTTTCTCATGGTTCTCTCGAAAATTATTCGATATGGGAAGCTAAATAATGGCCATCTTTGTGGTGCATTTCATTTTTTGCTCATTGCTAACTGAATAACAATCTAATAGCAAAGTAGAAAAGTGTATCCTTTTGTTCCACATCTGCTATTGTTATTATGATATTATCTTTATGAACCATGTAAACAGAAATAGTTTATTCTTGAGTCTCTACAAAACAAAAATCCTTCACTCATTGTCATTTGATTGCATAAACAAATAAATAGTTTTGGTGAAAATTAATTATCTCAAGATCAATTGTTCATTTGTTTGATGCAATTCAGTGAGTAAAAATTTTCTGTTTACATTGATCTTTTACAGAGATGATAATTAATAGTTAATTTAATTTTTTAACGGTTTGATTATAAATATGTACAGCCAAATTAATGCAAATAAAAGAGAATTTGAAAAACATATATCCATAAGAGTATGGACCTAATTATTTTTGGAGTGCAGCTATTGCCACCCTACATTTTACTTTGTTCACCCTACAACTTTTTGATTTATTGAAAGACTAAAATACCCTAATATAAAATTACAATAATAGACAATCTCTTATTAAAAATTACAATTTTTTTTTTTCTGATTACATCCTACAAAACACGTTCTTAACATTTTCATTCATCGTTAACTCTTTCTTTCTTAGCATTCATCATCTTCAATTGTTCTCATGCTATGCTGACAAGTTTTATGCCTCAAAATATATCATTTTAACGCTAATGGAGTCTGAAAACAACTACTTGGAGCCTGAAAATGAGGTAATCGAGTTGTCCCTTCACTCTCACTTTCACTTTGACATTAATCGATTGCTGCTGAAATATCTACCGTCTTCGATTAATTATTGTCTTGTAGACTTGAATTAAACTGCTCTTTTTTTTTTTTTTTTTGACTTTGTCAAGGGGAACCCAAAGGCTTCCTAGGCCCAAGATAAACCCCTTCGGTGCATGTGAAATGCTCCAACTATGCATTGCAGCACAGTGTCTGGCCACTTTGACAGCTTCGGGATTCGAACCTAAGTTGGGGAGCACACCCAACTAGTCAAGAACCACTACACCACTTGCAATGGTTTGCTCTCTTTCTTTTTACACCAATTCGGTAGACTTGTTGGTCTTCTTCTTCGCTTTTTTAGTTTCTATATTATTGCTGGGTAACTATAATGATCGTGTTTCGTTTTTCAAAAATGGGTTCTTGATTCAGTTTTAATTTGAGTTTGCGTTATAGAAGATATAGTGAGAGCCCATATTTATTCAATTTTGTTTATGTGTTTCCGGCTTTGTCTACTCAGAGGCTTTGAGGATATTTTCGACAGATTGAGGAAGGAATGAGCCCAGAACTTTGATTGGTTTTTTATGCAACTTCTGTTTCCTTTTTCTGCTTCTTTGCTACTGCCTTTGCAGTTTGCATCACTTTAAGAAATGCCCACCATGTCCATATCATTGTAGACTTGAAGTATTTAATATATATATATATATATATATATATATATATATATATATATATATATATATTAAATCCTTAGGACTGGTGGTTGCACGTGTTGATTCTTCTTGTATTTGCATGTTTTTGCTCTTTTCATGGTAACTTGGATACAAATCTGCAAGTGCAGTACATTGCTATTTGTTGAATTGGTTTAGTGGAAATAATTCAAATGTAATGCTTGCCTTGTTGGTATGACGTATTGGTGAGAACAAATAACAGAGATAAAAAAAAAATGTGAGAGTTGAGTTTTGTTTCGTCTCCAAATGTGTTTTTTTTTTTTTTTTTTTTTGTTCTGTAGATGTAGAGTAGTGTCGAATATTGAATAGTTTTTGGTGAATCTATATTGAAATATTGAATATTGATTGGATTCTTTTCTACATCTTTCTTGTAGGGTGAGGCTTTTGTTAAGAGTAGCAGAGTTTCCTAAAACTATCCATTAGACTCTACAAGCATATTCACAACTGACGAGGTAACTTGAAGTTTTAAATGTTGTTATATATTGAAGCCTTCATAGTATTTGAGAGTAGAGATGCAATAACTGAATGGATTCATGCACAAGCAATGCAAAACAATCTAGTAGTGGTTACTATGAGGTCTGATTCTGGAGGTGTTGGAAAAAGACAGAAGAGACCTCGAATAACATTTTGTTATGAAAGAGTGGTGAGTATAGGCCAAGAAACTCTAATCGTACAAATGATACAAATTTTGGTTCTGAAAGTAGGAAAGGGAAGCATCCACGCCCAAGGAAAACTGGTACAAAAAAAAGTAGATGCCCATTCTTATTAAGGGGATTGAATGTTGGCGATGGAAATGAATGGAAGCTAGAAGTTGCATGTGGAGTGCATAATCATAATGCTTCAAAATATCTCCAGGGACATAGTTATGTTGGGAGATTGACTCAAGAACAAAGTTTGCTCTTGGTGGAAATGTCTAAGAATTTCGTGCGACCTAAGCAAATTTTGACCACCATAAAGAATAAAGATGGGTTGAATGTGTCAACAATGAAGACATTATACAATGCTAGACAAAGGTACAAGACAAAAGAGTTGGCTGCAAGAACACAAATGCAGTAATTGTTACGTAAATTGTCTCATCACAACTATATTGAGCATCATAGAAGTATTGGACCCGATCAGGTTCTGTCAGACTTGTTTTGGACTCACCCCACAAATGTTGATATTTTACGTTCATTTCCGCATGTAGTTATAATGGACTACACCTACAAGACTAATAGGTACCGTTTTCCACTATTAGAGATTGTGGGGGTGACCTCAACTAACATCACATTCACTGTTGCATTTGCATACCTTAATTCACAGAAGGAAGATAATTTCACATGGGCTTTGTCTAGGTTGAAGGAGTTGTTTAATGATGATCTTCCTCATGTGTTAGTCACAAATAGAGACTTGGCGCTTATGAATGCTATACGTAAAATATTTCCTACTAGCCATCATATGTTGTGTACATGGCATATTAATAATGGGGTGCTTGCAAAATGCAGCAACATGTTTGATACCAAAGAAAGGTGGGAGATGTTTAATGATTCTTGGCAATTCGTGATCAATTCCAATAATAAGGAGGAGTATCTAGAGAGGCTAAAGTCATTTGAATTTAGATATAAAACATATTCAGATGCTATTACCTACTTGAAGGACACTTGGTTAGTGCACAAGGAAAAGTTTGTATCAGCATGGACAAATAAGTTTCTACATTTTGGTACTACTACTTTAAATAGGTAATTTGAATGTTTTTAAGTCTGTATATATAGTATCTTTTTATGGTAGTTTATTAACTTTTTTTTCTTTTTTTTATAGAGCGGAAAGTGCACATGCAAAGCTAAAGCGACAACTTGGCTCTAGCCAACTTAACTTTGATTCGTCATGGGATAGTATACATTATTTGATAGAGCTGCAACATACCGATATTAAAGCATCATTTGAGAAGAGTCGTTGCATTGTCCAACATTGTGCCAAGCATGAGGAGTTGAGAGAGTTGAGAGGCTTTGTGTCTATCACAGCATTAAACAAATAATTTACGAGTTAAAAAGTTAATATTTTCTTCTTATATTGATCATTTCATACATTTATTCAATATTATATTGATATTAATAAATAAATAGGGCTGGCAATTGTGAAGGAAATATGGATTCATGTCGCTGTACTCTTCGTTAAACACATCAGCTGCCAATGCCATGTGCCCATGAGATTGTCTCATACAAAAGTAGTAACAATCCCATTCCACTTTATTGCATTCATCCTCATTGGAGGAAGTTAGATTTCAGCATTAATCTCCCACCAAGGAGCAATAGCAACAGGTCAAATGTTGTTCATGTGAAACCACATATGATAAGATTTGAGAAGTGGTTTGAGGAACAGAGTGATGAGAATAAGAAACAACTTCTATTGAAGTTAGAAGAGATCATGAATCCGAGTTCTACATCACTTAGAGAGCCACAAGTGAAAATCAATAATCAAGGGCGTCCACGTAAAGAAGATAGTTCCACTAGTCGTTTACCTTCTGCCTTTGAGTATGTGAATGCATTTTCAGGCCATGATAGTCATTTATCGGATCCTACAGTTGGGTCTAGACCTCAAGGGAAAAAATTGAAGAAGCATTCACATAGTCAAAGAGAAGGAGGGACCAAAGAGTCGGCAACATCCATAAAAAGGCAAAACAAAGAGTTTAAAAATTCAAAACAAAATGTATGCACTTACTAACCTAATCCTATACATAGTTTATGTCACTTTGCCTACCAAACAATTTATTATTATTATTTAGGTGTCAAACAAAACTTGCTCAGCGATACCACCCAGATTGACGTACGAATATACAACACTATTTCCTACTATGTATCAGCAATACATTGCAAACCAAGCTGATGTTGATATGGATGAAAATTATGTATATAGAGTCGTTGCTATCTCAATGGGGTTTGGTCATGATGGTTGGCGTACGGTACGTAAAAATTTATTAGATGAGCTTAGAGGGAACCGCACTTTCTATGAAGACCACATTTTTGGGGCTAAACGGTTTCATGAACTAGAGAATTGCCTTGACTATTTTGTTGATGGGTTTGCACCTGAAAACTTTGGATGACCATGCCTAATATGGGACATATTATTGCCACATGTTATGGTGTGACAGTAATCCATTTATTATCCACCATGTGCATTACATTTCTTCCTTTCTATAATAGGAATGAATGTCGAAATGAATATCGTGGTGATTGCGAGGATGGTGAGTTTGCAATTGAATATGTTGGTCGTCATTTTGTTAAGGTAAAATATGGAACAGGTACCAAATTACATATGTTGTTGTCATTTTGTTAATTCATAACTAATATACATTATTGTTCATGCATGTAGGTAAATATACATTATTCCTCCAGTTACTCCTCTATGGCACAGGTACCAAGTTAATAATGGACAGTTGTACAACATGTATGAGCAACACATAGATGAATTCAAGAAACTCGAAAATATGGAAGACGTTGCCACCACATATACATTTGCAGACATTGTGCATCTTGATATCGATTGAAAACGTTGACATGTTGTTAAATTTGAGAGTTCGTTCTTATTCTTTTAGTTCGGATTTTGACCTTAGTGTGGACTTATTTTTTTAGTTGGGATTTTGACCTTACTATTTATTTATACTTTTTAGAATAAATGACATTAATTTTTGGTTTTATTCAAAAGAAACAAAAAGAAATGTAGAAGCCAATATCGATGGAGAATTAAGAATGGGTGAAAGGTTTGTTCATTTGATGATTGAAAGAGCCGGCATTGCAAATTTTATGTTGGAAAAGGGTGAAGCCAAATAGAAAAAGAATTAGAGTTAAACCCTATATTGGAAAAGGAAAATATATTTTGGGAATTGCAAATGGGTGAACAAGGTAAACTTGAAATTTAAAAAATATATGTAGGGTGAGAAAAGAAAGTAGGTGAACAAATTAAACTTGAAATTTAAAAAATAAACGTAGGGTGAGAAAAGAAAGTAAGGTGAACAAAGTAGTTAGTAGGGTGGCTTGAAAAAGGGTATTTTGAGTACTGTAAATAGGTAAACAAAGTAAACTAGAAATTAAAAAAATAATTATAGGGTGAGAAAAGAAAGTAGGGTGAACAAAGTAAATTGTAGGGTGGCAATAGCCGCACCCTTATTTTTGTATTGTTGTCCACACTTCAGCTCGCTTGGCCACTTAGTTTTGATGTAACATACGTTTAGTACTCATCTTTAGTTTCTTTTATTTTTTTTATATTATTTTTGTATGGTTGTCCACACTTCAGCTCGCTTGGCCACTTAGTTTTGATGTAACATGCGTTTAGTACTCATCTTTAGTTTTTTTTTTATATTATTTTTGTATTGTTGTCCACACTTCAGCTCGCTTGGCCACTTAGTTTTGATGTAACATACGTTTAGTACTCATCTTTAGTTCCTTTATTTTATTTTATTTTATTTTATGCTTGTACTTGTTACAATTCATTTGCTAGGCCAATAGAGTTTGCTAGGGTCTTTTCAAGAGAAGCACATTCTTCAATCTTTCGTGAAATAGATTGACAAGATGATCAAGTCTGCGTTGGTTGATGCTACATTGATAGACCTTGTGATCTCGTAGACTCAATGAATCATTGATTTTGGATGATGAACCTACCTTATTTGTTAATAGCTTTATCGACGACTTGTGAAGGTGACCATTTTCAAGGCACCATGGGTCTGAGGCTCCAATGGTCGTGTTCAAATTTGAGAGGTTTGCCTAGGTGGTTTTGCTTCGACCGTTTCTCATGATGGCATACTGTGCGGTGGATAGTGGCGTTTCGACAATCCATGATGGTGTTTGCTCCATAATCCATATGATGATCTCTTGTATCCAGCTCTGGTGTTGCTCAAGGAAAGTTATTCAAATGTTTGTAATTAGTGCAATAAAATAATGAGATGTAAGTAATAAATGTAAGAAAAGAAGAGGGAAAAATGAATTCTTGAGGGTATAGAAGGAATCATGTTTCCCTCTTATTTTTCTTTCTTTAAGAAAAATATTTACTTTCCCGATGCTTCAATTCCGCAAACTAATTGAAGCTTTAGGGTTTTGATCCAACTACATAATATTTATCTTACCCTTAAATTCGAGCTGTTTTGGAAGGATTATTGGCGATACCATAGGTTCAGTGTTTTGGGTTGATAGATTTAGCATGAGTGTTTCTATTGAGACTTCCAAATCTACTCAGTTGACCTCACTCTATTGTGAATTATTAAATGACATATATAACCTCTTATACAATGACTATTAAAGACAATATTTATACAAAAAAAAATATTATATTTAATTTCTCTAGACTTTCTAATTCAATAATATTATATTACATTGTTTATTATTTTCTATTATTTTCCTTATCTATTTTCATTTTCTAATTTCACTACATACTCATTAAAACATTTATATATATTTAATAAGAATTAAAACTATAATCAAGATCATGTGACATAAAAATTCCTATCATCATATATATTGAACGCATATTGGTGAGGGATAACAAAAGAAATCATATTATGACCTAAATCCCAGTCTACCCATTATATTTATATATATAAAAAAAGAGCTAGCAGTAAAAAAAAACCTAAAAACTTATTAAATAATTAATCATGTGTTACAAAAAATAGAGAAAATAATTAAATTAAACATTAAGAAAAATTACTCTTCATTTTTTTTTTTGCACATCTACAAGAGAAAGAAAAAGTAAAAAAAAAAAAAAAACAATTCTTTTTTATTAGAAATTAATTTTTAAAGCCCAATACCTTGTATTTGAGTTTCTTTTTTATTAGATAATCTAGTTAAGGAATGAATATGTAATTAATAGTTTGTTTGCAAATTATATGAGTAAGGTTATTTCAGGAACTTGAGTGAGGTTTAGTGAGTAAATTTAGTATTTGAAAATTTGATAGGAGGTGTAAAAAGTAAGGAGGTCAAGTGAGTAAATTGGAAGGTTCCAATAGAAAAACTTATTCAGTATCCTACTCAATACTCATAGATCTAGTTTTAGGGTTCTAATTAAGCTTCATATTTCAAGCATGGTAGTAAATCGATGAGGTTTAAATTTGCACCAATAATGAAGGTCGAGATTTGTTTATGTTCAAGTCAATTATGGTTTTGACTTCTGGCCTTTAAAGTAGCACCCCCTCAACATTATTTGATGGGGATGTCCTCAGCGGTTAGCCCACGATCTCATTTCTCTTCTCCATCAACTTTTTTTCTACTTTCATCTTCTTCTTTTTCTGTTACAATAAAGGCACAAGGCAAAAAAAAGAAGGGTGGTTCTAGTTGGACTTCCAAATTTGCTATTTGAACCTCTCATACTTAGTACACCTCTAATTTACCTTTTAGAATACTTAAAAAGCTAAGTAGTCCTCCTTATTTTTACTAAAACACTCTTGAATATAAGATACAACAATCTATTACTCGACCTTTTATCTGTATCTTCAACCATGAGAAGAAGAATGAATCAAAATCACATAATCTCTTATGAGTGAGACTCTATTCCACCAAAATTAATTAGAGGGTTGGTTCTCGATTTTGATATGTTGCTGGAATCCCTTTGAATTTGCTAAAAGAAGGTTAGAAGATCAAGTAATAACTATATCATAATATTCAATGAATTTAGTTTAAGGAAATTCCAAATCATATTGTTTTGAATTTACTTTTGTATTGAATGATGGGTCATCTATAGAAATTATTATTTTTACTTAATTGTCCATCTAAAGAAATATTAAATTTACTTAATTGTTTTAGGTAAATTATAAAACTATATAGGCAATATAAGGAAATTTCGGAAAGAAAAAAAAAATTTAATTGAATGTTATATTTGGGGTAGGTAAGAAGAGCATTTTTTTTTTCTTTTCATTTTTCTCTCTTTATCCTTACTTGTCTTTTCATATGACTTTTTTGAATCGAAGGAGGTCAGCTAATTTATAATTCAGCAAGCAGTACAAAAAACGATACACCCCTGAGGGGCCGACAGAAAGAGCCGTCTTTTAGGACATACAAAGGACCTATTCTAAAAAACAGAAACCTCGCACTCCCGGGTACACCCACCTTTGAAGGAGATTTACGCACCTTTATTCTAACAAAACCTAGAATCTCAGAAGAAGTTTAAATAAAAGTTACAATCGAGCACTAGATTTTGCGACCTATAACATTTAAGCACTAATATGGGCCAAAGAGACCCAAATCTTCCAAAACTACATCAGATGGGCAGTCTAAATCCGGTAGAGACTGGCCCAGGACAGCCCAACACAAGGAAACCCTAGCATCCTTTCCCATTCACCAGCCGTCGTCGTAGACCATCCCACTGTCGCCGACCTTGCCATCTCAATCACAGGCCCGCTGACGACGGTACAACACCAGCCAGCCGTCGCCAGAAAAGTCCATCCGGCCACCACTGTAACTAACGCAGCCACCTTGCATATCCGGACCAGCCAAATCGCCCTGACCCTCGCCACCAGGTTATCCCCACCACCACCATCGAACAGGAATCCCAACAAGAACAATGGTCCACCCGAAACCAAGTCAACCAAATTCCATGCCCGAGTAGAGCCCCACCACTGTCGACAAACCTCAGTCGCCACAGCCCAAAGCATCATCAAGCAGCAATCACCATCATCCACTTCAACAACGAACCCGCTTCCACAGATCCAGTTCTGGTAAGGCACCAGATCATCCCCATGGCCAACATCCGGGGCTTGAGAAAGGAAATTAGGAAGATGTCGTCGGACTACCCCGCCTTCACCACCACAGTTTAGATCACACAAGGAGGATAACCCATCCTGCCAGATCGTAGATATCCTACCTCCACCAGCCAAGAAGAGAGACGGAGGAGAAAACTCTCTTACGAGAGGCAGAAGCATAGCCATATGTAATGTAATGCCTAAGAGTATGAGTAGAACCACGTGATGATTCATATTTTCATATGACTTAACAAAGTCTATTAATAATTGAAAAAAGTTGGAGGTCCAAATATCAAATTTGAAGGTCCAACTAAAACCACCCAAAAAAGAAATTGAAAAAGAAATAAAAAAAAAAAAACCCAACCAACCGCAACTGTTACAAAAAATTTAGGTCTAACGTCTAATTAGCCATCAATGTCATCCAAAACTATTTGATTGATTGATAAAGATAGGAAGATTTGACAATTATCCATTTATATGTTTATCTTTGCTAAGGAATGAATCACTATGTTTGTCTCCCTATGAACATGATTGATAAAGTAGGAATCAAAATACAATATCTTTTATAGAGGGCCCTTCCACTAAATGATTTTTTTTCTTCCATTCTATGAGCATATTAGCTAAATTGCTAATCGTGAAGTTACTGAATTAGATCAAATTAATGGAGAAACCAAATCAATAAACTTGAACCGTTTATATTCATTTATGACTATGAATAGCCAAACTATCATCAATTTGGCTGAAAATTTAGAAAATTAATCTACTCATAAAGATCTGAAAACTGAACGGTCGAGATGTCAATATGTGATCAAAAAAGTGAATTCCACATATGATCTCTTTAAATGGCCAAAAAAAAAAAAAATTGAATCTCTCACTAAAACGACCCCTGATCTCTTATATAATGCGTCAGGGTTGATTAATATGTATAATTTCATTTTATTAATACAATTTCCGTTTTTACTAAAAAGAGAAAGAAAAAAAAAATTAATTCCTTGAAACAATTGATCAAGTTTCCGAATTTAGACTCTCGTAATTGTTTTCAAGTGTTTAATAATAAAAAAACAAAAGGGATTTGGACTTTGTAGGAGAAATACGCAAAAGACGACATCGAAAACACAGAAAGCGATTCCGAGAGAGAGAGAGAGAGAGAGAGACAGAGAGCTCCTCCTCCTACTAAGGCAGCGATTTAGGGTTTCCAAGTTCCGAACAAATTTTCCCAGCACCAATTTAGGTACTACTTCCTCTCTCTCTCTCTCTCTCTCTCTCTATATCAACCTTTACATTGCTTCCTTCAAATTCCATTCTTTCTTCCTCTCCTAATTTTCTTCACTTGGATTTTACACTAAAAGTGTAATCTTTGTGGGTACAGTTTCTGTGCAATTGCAACGTTCTGATTTCAAATGTTTAGGAGAGAAAAAAAATGAAGGAGTAAATTTAAATTTCCAAGGAAGGGAATGCTTAATGGGTTCTAGGTTATGGAAATTGGAAAACTTGGGGCCCTTTTGGGTTCGTTACATAAAGATTTCCGAGTTTGATTCTCAAATTGTAAAACTTGAGGGGTTTAGTTGGTTTATTTGGGTGGATTGGATTTTACCCTTTTTTTCAAGTAACCCAATTTTCGAAGAAGGGAGTTACTGTTTCAATGCTGCTGGGAATTACTGTTTCTCATACATGCTAGTCTCTTGGGATTGAAATTGGTTCAACTGATTCAGCTGTTTGTTGTGCAATATGTTTGTTTCTATGATTTCGACTATATGTTGTTTGGGTTCTTATTCGTGTTTTTTCCTTTTGTTTTTTTTTTTCTTTTTGGTTCTCTTTGTGAATGAAATTCTCCAGATAGATAGTTAAACGATTACACCAATCCATATACTGTCGGTGTCTAAATATTCGAGAAACTCACTGTGTCATGTATATTTGGCCTGCTGAGCATCATCATCACCCTCTTGATAATCATGCAGAAATCTTCTCTTGCCTGTCTCTATTACAAATTTTTTTACGATATGATGACCCCTTATTTGAAAATCATTGACTTTGCAAGTCCTTGAATCCATCATACCTCATGGCACAGATTCATTCGAAAAATTCTTACTCTGCAACCTCGTTTGGCCTCTCATGTTGTTTCCACCTTTCGCTATCTGTATTCTTTCTTCTCTCAATGCTTCTGGCTGCTGTGGTTTCTTCACAGTTGCCTTGCAAGCTTGTTTTTCTAGATTTATAAGATGCCGAAAACAAGGGAAATTGCTGCCGGAGATGCACCTGGAAGGCCTGTAGAATCCGAGGAGCGGGTGGACCTTGATGAAGACAATGATCCTGAGGAAACAATAGAAGAAGAGGTTGAGTATGAAGAAGTAGAGGAAGAGGAGGAAGTGGAAGAAGAAGAGGAAGAGGAAGAGGAAGATCCAGAAGAGGAGGAAGAGGATGAAAACAAGGGAGGTGATATAGAATCTAATGGGAAAAAAAGCGCAGATGGTGATGTAGAGATGAAAGTTACAGACACAGAGGAGGAAGAGGATAAAAAGAAACATGCGGAGCTTCTTGCACTCCCTCAGCATGGGTCAGAGGTGTATCTTGGTGGCATTCCTCATGATGCATCTGAAGAGGATTTAAGGGGCTTTTGTGAATCTATTGGGGAAGTGACTGAGGTAACTTCCCTTTGTTGACTGTAAAGCTTCTGTCTGCATCTTTTATTTTTAGCCGGTTCATATTTCTATTTGCTGTCAACAGGTTAGAATAATGAAGGGAAAAGATTCGGGTGAGGCCAAAGGTTATGCTTTTGTAACATTCAGAAACAAGGAACTAGCTTCTAAGGCAATAGAGGAACTGAATAACTCTCAATTAAAGGTAATATCAACTTTTGGGTCAATTATCTTCCCCAATATTTGTTACGGTATGAATTCTGGGTTCTGGTTGGCTGGTGTGCAACCACTTTCGTTTATGCCTTACCTTTCAGATTTATTGCTCGAATCCTTTTATGTTTTCCTCAGTTTTCTGAAAAGCTGAGTTTATCCTTGTTGTAACGTTTCCGTTGGTTTTTCCAGGGAAAAAAGATCAAGTGTTCTACATCGCAAGCCAAGCATCGGCTGTTCATTGGAAATGTTCCTAGAAATTGGGGAGAGGACGATATGAAGAAAGCTGTAACAGATACAGGGCCAGGAGTTATCTCTGTTGAACTGTTGAAGGTATAGATGATATTTAATTGGGCTTATTCATGTTTTTATCCATATTTCATTTTATAACCTCTGTTTCGTACTATTTGCAAATCTACAGTTTTCTTATTTGCATGATGATTTTTCATTGTATTAATCTAGTTGTTGGTTGCATGTTCTTGATGCAGGACCCACAGAACTCCAGTCGGAACCGTGGATTTGCTTTCATCGAGTATTATAATCATGCATGTGCAGACTACTCTAGACAAAAGATGTCAACCTCAAAGTTCAAGCTTGATACTAATGCTCCAACTGTGAGTTGGGCGGATCCCAAGAATGCAGAATCCTCTGCCTCCTCTCAGGTTAGCAAATATAGTTCTGTTACGGCTCTCTTTTTCGCTTTTCTTGTTTTCACTTATTTATTGTGTTAGGGACACAAGTATAGCCTACACCCTTCCACCACTTTCTGCCCAAAATTCATCACTATTCTTATTATCCTTCCCATTTTGTTAGACTTTGTCTTATTAGATGCATTTCTGCTTTAGGTTTCATCACACAGGTGCCTGGTGTTGTTGGCTGTTTATTTTATTGAAAAAGAAAAGAGAAGATTAGCAAACTGGTAGCTGTAAATGAGTATTACTTGGTCATAGATTACTGTTGCTCCTTTACAGTTTGAAATCTGAAATAAATTTGGGTCTGAGTATTCCATCCCATTATATTCCACCACATTAATTCTCTGGTTTTTATGTGCAGCAATATTAGGCCTGTCACTTTGTTTTCCAGTGTATTGTACGTGAGAGCTGTTGATGTTTGAGTTAAGTTAATTACTCAATCTTGATTGATACAGGTTAAGGCAGTGTATGTCAAGAATCTACCAAAAGACATTACTCAGGATGATCTAAAAGAGCTTTTTGACCATCATGGAAAGATCACAAAGGTCGTTCTCCCACCTGCAAAAGCCGGACAGGAAAGGAGCAGATTTGGTTTTGTGCACTTTGCAGACAGGTCCAGTGCCATGAAGGCATTGAAGAACACTGAAAAATATGAAATTGGTGGTAAGTGTCTTATGCACTTGTAGCCCTTCATTATCCCAAGTATACTTGTTTTTGGTATATTCTCCATTCCTAATCTTGTCTGTTTCATAGGTCAAGTTTTGGAGTGTTCTTTGGCAAAGCCTCAAGCAGATCAGAAATCTTCTGGTGCATCAAATCATCAAAAGTCAGCCCCACTTCCAACCTACCCACCACATATTGGTTATGGCATGGTAGGGACTGGGCCATATGGTCCCTTAGGTGCTGGATATGGTGGTGGTGCAGGATTTTCACAAGTAAGATTTAAACTGTAATTTTTTCATTGCATGGAATATCAAATATAGGTCTAGTTAGAGAGCCTGTTACCTAACAGGTCCATTCCTACTACCCATCTTGTTCAAACAGGAATTTTTCTTGTGTGCATTCAGGACCTGCAAACCCAACACCAATCATAGTAGTTGGCATATGTTATTCTGTTTCCCAGTGTTTAACTTAATAGTTTAGAGCCCATAACCAGTCTCTAATGAAATTATAATACTGGCACTTCCTTTGTCTTAAGGATAACATTGAAGGTTATTTCCAGGCTCTGTTACTGCATATGTGCCAATTACCAAGCTGAAAATACCAATCCTATGGAAACCATCTTATAAGCAGACAGGAAAGAAATAACTTATTGCTTATCAGGGAAAGATAGTAAATGCATTACTTGTAGCAACTTTTACTCTCATTACTTATGGATGCCAATTGCTTGCAGCCACTGATCTATGGGAGGGGACCCACTCCTGCTGGCATGGCGATGATGCCTATGCTTTTGCCTGATGGAAGAATTGGATATGTCCTGTAAGTATTATATCTTGCAATTTAGAATTTTGCATATCTTGCCTGATGGAAGAGGTGGTTTTCACATTTTGGAAATGGACATGGCCTGAAGCATTATAATGTTCCCTTACGGATGAAGTGGTTTTCTGTTAGTCCATTATTTATTGCTCATCAAACAGCCATGTTATACCCCCTTTGAAAAGCTGCTTGTTCCGTCATTCCACTGACTTTTAGTTTCCTGCCATTTTGAAGTGATGAATTGTTTGTGGCCCCTTGCTTTTGTAATTCCCATTCTCATTCCTCTAACCTAACCTCTGGAACAGGCAACAGCCTGGAGTACAACCTCATGCCCCTCCACCGCAGTCCCGAGGTGGAAGAAGTGGTGGCAGCTCAAGTGGTGGAAGGCGCAGCAATGACAGCAACCGTGGCCGTAGTCGTTACAACCCATATTAATCAAGTCTTTGCCTCTTGTTGCTGGTAAAGAGGAGGGACAGCGTCTGGACAAAACAATTATTTGTTTGGGCCTGGGAGCTATGTAGACATGAGGATGTTTAGTTCAAATGTAGCCAGTTCTGTAAAAGAAAGAATTGCTAGGAACTGATCCACTTTGTAGTTTGCCTAAACTAAATTAAACTTACTCTTTACTGTGGAATTGATGCTTTAATACTGACTTAAGGAGTTAAGGTTATGCCAACACTTCAGTTGAGAAGGGTGGATTTAAGTTCAGTCGAGATCATAAACATTAAATGGAAATAATTTTTTTATTTTAATAAAAATTTAGATTGTTATCATAGCACAGCCCCTTGCTATACATCTTAAATCGTACTGTGCTTCAGTTTTGTATTATTAATGTCAATAACGCTTCACATACGTTCCATCTCTCGAATGAGCTGGTGTAATGCTTAGGATAACTGCCTCATACACAATTCCAACGAAGAAATTTGTAACTTTCTACAAATTTCTTACTTAAAAGAATGCAGTCTGCAGCTCAGACGGACTAGACCCTAGTAGCATGGACAACTATTGACAATGAAGATTTTTCTTGATCGGAACTTGTTTATAGCTTTATTAGTTTAGACATACTAGCATCTTGCAGTGCTTCTGAAGATGTCAAAACACTTTTCTCCCTATCTCAAACCTGTCCTGGAGATTACTTGCACAAAGTAAAAGAGATATTCTCAGTTCTGAAAAATGGATTCTTTGCAGGGCACTGTTAGTGTCAAAGAAACCAGATAAACTGTAAGACAAGGATATAAAACTGTGTTGCATAGATTATATAACTCTGAGATAACTAGTACACAAAGAAACAGAAGTTTAAAACAAGTTCTCAAACGAGTACAACAAACAAGAGTTGCATAAACCATCTACAGCACAACATCCAATAAAACTAGCATACTGAACTTTCTATTAGAAACTTGATTGCTTGAAGCTTGAGAACTCTTTATTCATTGAAGCTTGAGAGTCTGCGTTAGTTGAAGCCTGAGAAGTCTTCAGGTGGTTCAATCCAAATGGTCTTGAAAGGATCTTGCTCTCCCCAGTCATGGCACTCATTGCGAGGATGATATCTACCATCTACAAGTGAGTATGATATGCACTGCCTTCCATAAAAACGAACTTTAGAGAAGTAAATACTGTTTCTCTTTATTGCAGGGAGGTCAATGTTTGTATGAGTTGTCAAGAAACTAGCAAAAACAGTCGCACCATCTAGGGTTTTCAGCTCTTCCCAAGCCATGTTCCTCTGGTCCAACTTGAATGCAATTGGGTTTTCAGTAGAACATGTATATATAACTAATATATCTCCATCCTTCTCAGTCATAAACTTACCTTTCCACCAACTTTTAGCGAAAAATTTCTCAGGGCATTTCGGAGGAGGAACTGAAAGGACACTCCAAGTTCGTTCATGTGGGTTGAATACACCCACCCAACCTGTGAGGCTTTGACAATAGAAGAGGTCATTACAGAAAACAAGCTTGTTCCAAATGCTACTCACAAAGGGCAAACGGTTTTGATACTGAACAGTAGTCCACTGTTCTGCCCCAGGATGACAAGTGCTAATAGCAACAACTGTGGGATTGACATGTTTTATGGTAAAAACCATGCAGCTTGTAGAAGTTGGGGCACAAGAGAACGCAACAATCTGATAATTCAACTCAAATCTTGGTAACTTGACCACCTCCTGAGTAAAAGGATTGAAAAAGAACACACGGAAAGTTTTGGGTCTGTATAGCAACAACCAACCATCTTTGGTGTAGCAAACCCTAGACCCAATCAGCTGAGGAATCTCCACAAAGTGGATTTTGCGCTGTGATGGATCATAGAATTCAAACAGGCTACCATATTTTGGAAAGTACATCAGTAGGGGTGCTCGGTTGACTACCCGCACAGAAACGGCAGCTGAATGCCATCTCTTGCATACAGCAGATGCTCGAATATTATCTTCTAGAGATAAACGAGATGCAATGATTTCCACAAGTTCTATGGGGAGCTCTGACCAGGTTTGAAGCTCCAAATTCTCATTCTTCCTGAATCTAGCTCTTCCTGTACCAGTTGACGCTGTTTCAGATAACCTATAGCATAAGTACTGTTAGTGCTGATAAAGAACATATAAAACTCATGATTGGGCAAATAATTCCAGAATGAATTGCCAAAATACAGATTACTTCATTTAATATAAGAGAACCATCATCATCTTCATATTAGAAGTGCTTACTATTGCAAATTCAAGAGCACAAATTAAAAATCACATGAATATAATTCTACACAGCTAAAACCTTTTAGTTCTTGATAAAAACGCATGGCATACTACATTTCTAGGAGAGACTAATCTAAAGATGCCCATGATCTTAACCCCAACTGTTAAAACTTCAAATTATTCCTTACCCCAAAAACATGTTGACAATATTATTAGCCTCATATTGCACCCATTTTTGTAATCTCCATTTGTCCAAGCAACAGCTATAACCCCTATCTCAAAAACCCATCCAAACTTTTCATGATTGGTTTAAAATTAACAACAATCAAATCCTAGTCCTGACTAAAAACATATCCACTATTCAGAAACCTTTCCCAAAACCCAAATTCTCTAGACCCCAGATTAAGTTTCATGCCGCAGCTATAAACCCCATTTCACAAACCTATCTAAATTCTCATGATTGAGTTCAATTCTCAACAATTAAACCTTATTCCTGACCTCAAAATCATACCGGGTATTCTAACAATCCTTTCCTAAACCTAAACCTGATAAAAAGTTATAGTATTTACAATCATTTCCTAACCCCATACTGAAAAAAAACAACAAATTGAAACATGCAAACTACAAATGTGAACTAACAAAGATCAAATCTTACAGTTTCAGCTTCCTCTTCCTGACAGTCATGATGAACACCCAGTTGAAGCTTCCCCACACAGACAGATTGGAAGACAGGAGATGAGAGAGCTGGGAGAGGTGGGACGCTATATATACCACTCGTCACTACTACACGTGGAAAATGATCCCCCAAGGTAAATCAGGTCCATTGCTTTCAACATTTTTTGACAGGGAATTTTTGACTGACTGGTTACTTTGGAAATATGAATCATGGTTGGCAGGTTCCTACTGGGCATTTCTTACTGGTCATGACAGGAAAGTAACTTTGAGGGTAAGATAAACTAAGAAAGTAAAAACGGCTTGACTGCACGAAACCCACAGTTCTGATAAAGCATGAATAGCGTGTTACCCAGATTCTCATTTAGATTTCTTCCGTTTTTTCTTTGCTGGAGCATGAAATAATTATGACTCTGGATTTCGTTACAATTTTGCATGAGCTTTTCTCAAAACAAAAGTACATGGCTTAGGAAAACTGACACAGAAAAGTGGATTATATCTACATTCATAAGCATGACCCTAGATTTCATTTCGATTTTGCATGAGCTTTTATCAAAACAAAAGTACATCATTTAGGAAAACCGACACAAAAAAGGGATTTATATCTATATTCATAAGTTTCTAATGCACTAAGATAATCTGAAAAATTCTTAGGTAGGACAAACGTACTAGCCACGTGGTACGCCCGACCAATCATATCTCTCTATTATTTAATTGATTCTAAAACTACCCATGTTTAATTATAATGAAATACCCAAAACACTCTCATGCATAGGCAATGATTGCCTGAGCGTACGGCCACGTGACACGCCTACTCTACCTAAAAATCTTTAAGATAATCCACGATCATATTTCACTTTGTTGACACCTAAAACACTTGAGATAAACAAGCTAAACAAGCATTTTGGCCCAGCATTACCCTTGGGCTACCGTAGCCCATGTCACTATCAAAAAGCCTGTTATACTAAATAAAGGCACTTCCATTTTCTTTTCTTTTGGTGGTACCTAGCCTTCATGTCCCAAATGTGGCTACTTCCACATTTGCTCATTTTTGGAGCTTATAAACATGGTGTGGTGTTAAGGGTAACAAAACCATGTAACGTCTATCTCAATGTAACTTTCGACTTTAAGCACAAAATTTAAGTCCACTATATAAATCCAACATATGAAGTGCATAAAAGAATCGGTCTCACTACCAATATAAAGCCTAAAATCAAACCAAACTTCAGAATTCTATTTCTAATGTCTCCCTCAGTATCAACATCAACTTCTTCCCATCGAAACCTAGAATGTTCTAGCTTCCCAGAATCCCTAAGTTCAAGGAATGTTTTTTTAGTTGGGTAGAAATTAGTTGGGTAGAAATAATGTTCATATATCTTGAGCGCTATAGCCAATATGTAGTTTCAGCCAAAACCGACTTACTCAACAAACTTATAGACATCACAACAACAACAAAATTCTATTTTTCATCATCCTTTACAAGTAAAGGTCCGATCCTTTGAGCTTAGGAGAAAGACAGGCATAAATTGGAAAATAAATAAGTAAATAAATAAATGTAAAGTCATCCCAAGGCTTTGGATTGGAGCCTATAGAAAGAGAGTAGTAGTGAAGAGTTTTATTCAGCAACATCCAAGCTTATAAAGAAACTCAAGCATAAACCAACACCCCAAAGTCTTAGTTATTTCGTAAATCCTAAAGAAAACCCATTTTCTTTCTAACCTACAACAACAGTACTCCCCACAACTCCCATTCTCATAGAACTTACTAACATTCTAATTCTCATTACAGATATAGGAAAATACTATGGTACATCAACGTATAGGTACATTAAATGTAAATCAATTATTACAGTAGACCAGCTCCATAGAGTCGTAAACTAATTCAAGATCAGATAAGTAAGTCTACTAATGGATGAAACTAGTCAACCTCTATATCGAATTAGTCTACTTTATGTATCGATACATTAATATATCGTAGACGAATATATGGATAATTACA
This sequence comes from Rosa rugosa, assembly GCF_958449725.1. NCBI lineage: Eukaryota > Viridiplantae > Streptophyta > Magnoliopsida > Rosales > Rosaceae > Rosa > Rosa rugosa. The sequence goes on along the minus strand of NC_084826.1, from coordinate 16,819,981 downwards.
AACAATTTTCTTCAAGTTGGTTGGAAACTAGTATGGATACCAATATATAATGAATTTTTTTTTTATCAAAATAATTTGTGATTTTATCCATTATGAGAATTTTAGAATGTTAATGAATTAAAGACTTATTCGCATTTTCGGTGAACTAGTACAAAGTTGACCTTACAATTTCATAATTTCACATTTTATTTAATAAATTATAATTTGAATATTATTAATACACAAACTCCATCATATCAAAAATCTCTAACCATTCAATTTTGTCAAGTAAAATGGACGATTCTAGCAACAATAAATATGTAAAAAAAATTGATGGAATTGCAGTAAAACTGGAGAGCAAAATAACATTGTAATATCGCTGAAAATACAAAGAACAATCATGATGATAAAATAGCATAAAGTTAAGAAAATTAGTATATGCTTTTTTATAGAAAACTTACCAAGTCAAGGCATGCAAAGCATATCTTAATAGAAGATTTGTCCTTTATAGCACGAGTGTTTCTATTGGGACATCTAAATCTGTTCACTTGACCTTACTCTATTATGAAATGTTAAATTACATATATAACCTCTTATAAAATGACTATTAAGGAAAATAATTATACCAAAAAAATATTTTATTTATTTTCTCTAGACTTTCCAATTCAATAATATTAGATTGTATTCTTTATTATTTTCCTTATCTATTTTCATTTTCCAATTTCACTACATACTCATTAAAGCATTTTGTTTAAGGATATCTCTATTTGTGTTTGGCCCAAACTCTAGGTTACTTGACCTAGTGGTAATAGGGTTGAATTAGAAGGATCTAGATTCCTATTCAATGTACGATTACTTTCCTTGTATGATTGAGATTCTATACATTGTAATCCTCTATATAAAGAGGCCCCTATTATCAATGAGAACACACAGCAAATTCCTCTCAATTTCAGTTTCTCTACAACACGTTATCAGCACGAAGCCCTAACCCTGAAACCCTAAATTTGTAGCCTTCAAATCCCAGAAACCACTACCACCCACCTTGAAGGTTTCAACCCCAGGAGTCTAGAACCGGCGGCACCACCACAAGAACCGGCCGGAAAAATACCGAATCGGCCCTCAGAAGTACCAGAAACCCCTCTGCCCGATTTAAGGCTTTTTCCTCCGCCTCTGACAGCCGTACTCCATCACCTGCAGCGCCTCAAACCCAGATTGCCGGAACCGGAAAAATAACCACCGGAACCGGCCTGAAAATCGACGAACCGGCCACCAGAAGGTCATCCACGTTGAACCGCCGCCTGAAATTCATCCTTGGAGTTTTCTCTCTGCCTCTGTCAGTCCAATCCAGAAAAAAGAAACAAGCCCAGCCCAAGCAACAGAGCAGCCCTAAGCCCAGAAGCAAAGGACCAGCCCACGGCCCAGAAGGAAGAAACCGACCCGAAGCCCAACCAGTCAACCCACTGACGTCAGCATAGAAACCTGCCACATCAGCACCCAATCTGCACTGCCACGTCAGTGTCCAGTCAGCACTAGCGTGTGCGTCAGCAGCCACGTCAGCAGAGGACCCAGCGCCATGTCAGCACCGGTCAACGCCGGTTGACCATTTCCGGTCAACTTTCCGGCCACTATTCCGGTTGCCGCCGGGCACTTTCGGGCGACTTTTTCCGCCATTTTCCGACGACTTTTTCCGGCCAAATTTTCCGGCGACCTATTCCAAGGTATTTTTTACTAAACATTCCCGTTTTTTAGAGTTTTTAAATTCAATTTCTCTTCTTTTCCGGGGACTTGCAAACTCCATTCTTCTACCCCCCTTTCTTCATCATAGGGGAGACCTGATTAAGCCGAACTATGGGGGTTCGTGCTCACTCCAAGCTTAAAGCTTGTAGAGTCCTCCAAACTTAAAGTTTGTTGAGAAGTTAAGATCGACCACAAACATATCATTGTTTCGATCTAATCCAACCCCTCTTGGAATCGAATTTCTTGGAAGCGACTATGCTCAGAAATTCCTAATTTCTTGGAAGCGACTACGCTCAGAAATTTTATATGTTTTCGTGGTAGCCTTTTTACTCTCCGAAACTAACCATAATTTCTTGTTCTCTTTCAGGATGAGTAACCTGAACAAATTGGACTTTGCTCCATTGGGAACAACTGACTCTGGATATCACAGGTGGGTTCGTGATGTCCGCCAGCATCCCAAGGCTGATGGAATCCTGGATATGATTCTCGAGCCTAGCCAGGATGTGCTAACTGTTGAGCAAGCTCAAGCTTTGGAAGCAAATAGAGCAGCTAAGGCGAAAGCCATTATCCTAATGACTCGTCATATGGATGATTCGCTCCAGTACGAGTGTATGAATGAAGAAGACCCCAGAAGGCTGTGGGTCTCACTCGAAGAAAGATTTAGCAACGTCCGTGACTCCCTGCTTCCTGACCTAGAAGTGAGATGGCATAGCCTCCGCTTCTGTGATTTCAAGTCAGTTCTTGACTACAACTCGGAAGCACTTCGCATTAAATCCTTAATGGAATTCTGTGGTAAAGAGATCACAGATGCGATGTTGATTGAGAATACTCTCTCTACCTTCCCCGTCTCTGCATTGATGGTTGCTAAGAACTATCGAATCGATGTTACTGGAGGACGGATCACAAGATTTCATGAGCTCATTGGAGCTATGAATGTCGCTGAAAAGCATGACAACATCCTTGTGAAGAACTATAATTCAAGATGCGTGGGAACAGAGCATATTCCGGAATCCAATTATAGTCGCTCCCCAAAGATAGGGCGCCAAGAGCGAAACCCTAATCTTAGGGATACTTTTGGACGTTCTGGTCCATATAATCGCTCTACTTGGGAAGGTAACCGCCAAAATAGGCGAACACGGAATCGAAGAGGTCAACGTGGAAAGAGAGAGGGAGGCAACGCCTCTGGCCATGTTGGTGGCGCCACCAACACTAAGAGCCATCTAAATGACGCTTTCAAAGCGCCTCAATCAATGGAGTTCGAGCAAAGAGATGTATGTTCTCGATGTGGAGTGTCTGATCATTGGGCACACATTTGTAGAGCTCGTGAAGAACTTGTCACCGCCTACAAAGCATATTGTGAAGCAAGAGAAGCTCACTATGTGGAACAAGAAGATCAAGAAGATGATCTAGAGTGAAGGGTTGAAGACTACAAATCTGGCTGGGATCAATAGATCGCCAATTCTGTTTAACTCTTTATTTTTCCAAGAGATGTAATAGGCAATTGCCATATATTTTTGTAGTAAATGCCAATGGTTTGGTCTTTCTTCAAAGTTGGCTCACCCAAAGTAAGTGTGATGTCTAGGAAGGTTCTGAGATTAGTGGTACTTAAGCGAGCCTTGCTCCACTGACATCTCTCTACTCACCTGGTCACATTTATTTTGGAATCACCGAAAGAAGTTAGACGACTACCATTGTTTTGCATTAGCTAGCATTTTGGATTAGATTTTCTTTGGTCAAAGAAACAATGATGTAACTCCGTTGGCTTATGAATAAAATTTCGAGTTCTTTTCATTATGACTCAATTTTGATTCTGAGCATATTACTTTGTGACTACGATGGCTGGGCCATCGGTAGTAATTCAAGGACATGGAATAGCCCAAGTTCCACTTGCCAAATGACACCTTGATTACTGTCACAGAAACTCTTTACGCTCTTAGGGCAAATCGTACCCTATAGCCAACGGATTCCATGCAAAAACGCATGTAGAGAACGGAAATGAGTTCCTTTGCAATACCTCTAATGATTGCGAACAAAAGCGCATCTTAGAGAAGTTTATGTGTCTCTCTAGTGGACTTTATGTCACTATTCGAGCTATTAATCCAATAAAAGTTATGAGAGAAGATCTCTTGGATTTAGACACATATTGGCTTTGTCACGACAGGATAGATCATCCTAGTCATGATATGATGATCCGTCTACTAAAGACTTCACATGGACATCATTTCTTTCGAGCGAAATGAAGCATGAATCAAAAGTTGATTTTTGGACTACGTGTGACCGACGCAGCTGCCTAGGGCACCGCCTCCGTCCACCACTAGCCTAGGGCTGGCGCAGTCCCTATCCATGACGCCATGGATGGCGTCCATCATGGTGATGGCGCCCTAGGTGATGCTACAATCACCAACTTGCTTCAAATAGCGTTTCAGACGCTCAGGCCTAACCAAAATTCTCATTGGTTGCTTCTAAAGCCTCTTGCTCGTTTTACAAAGCCTGTTCCTTATGGAAATTAGGACTGAGACCGTCCTATGCAAAGGATATGAAAATACTCATTATGTTCATACATAGAATCCGTGGGGATTATGTGGACTGATTCAACCAACTTGCGGACGTATAAATATCTCATGATATTGGTTGACATGCAAACACGCTGGTCACGTGTTGTGCCATTATCCACCTATAAATGCTACTTATGCTACACTCCTAGCACATATCATATGACAACGGGCTCACTCCCCGAATCATCCTATTCAGTCAATTGGATTTGACTATGCTAGAAAGTTTACATTGAAGACTTTCGATGGTTATTGCAATGGGACTGATGTTGGACATCATATTCCCAAGAACACACCCAAATGGTCTCGCGGAAACGACTACGATGATAGTCCGGACATTGGTAATGCGCACCAACCTCCTTATATCCTCTTGGGGTGATGCAATATCGCATGCAGTTATGCTAATTTGTCTACAACCCACCGCCACTCAATGTACCTCTGCGTTACAGCTAGTGACTGGGTACAAGTATCGTACTTTCGCATATTTGAGTGAGCCATTTATGTGCCGATTGCGCTGCCACAGCGCCCTATGATGGGTCCTTACAGACGAATGGGCAACTACGTTGGATTTGAGACTCCAACAATCGTCCGCCACTTAATGCCCTTGCAAGGCGATCTCATTACCGTTAGATTTGCGGGTTGTCACTTTGATGAGACAGTCTTCCCGTCGTTAGGGGGAGATAAGAACACAGATGTTCAGCAGGAACGACAGGAATTGTCGTGGTCTGTCCCCACTATGTCTCATCTCGATCCCTACTAAAGTGACGAGATCACACATCTGCTACTAAAGTGACGAGATCACACATCTGCTGCAAATATGCCTGCAAGGAAGTACGTCCCTAAGAGATGACGTAGCGCCACCCTACACCCTACACGGAGGTAGGCATGGCGCCAATGCCAAAGAGAGTGGCACTCTGGAGTTACAGGCCATGGCCCCAGCTAGGATGCGTGGGAGGCCCGTGAGTTCGAAGGATACTTTGGCACATTTCAATCCTTTGATCATCAATACTCAAAATCTGTCTTATGAGAATCTTCCGGGTTATGGTTATCATTAGGGGACGTCTCAACGTCAGAACCTATTCCTGAGAATATAGAGCTCTATGAAAATTACACTAGTGTACATGAGACGTGGGATAGAAACTCCATCATAATTGATGATGTAGCTGCGTATTTCGTTGCGCATGAGTTTGTTGAGTCCGATGATATCGAACCACGGTCCGTTGATGAATGAATGCCAACGTAGAGAAATTTGGCCTAAATGGAAATATGCGATCCAGGTTAAGATGGATTCTCAAACGAAGAGGAAGGTTGATGTGCTCATATTTTCCTATATTTCTTTGCCTCTTAATCTTAGTATTTATGCTTAGTCCTCCTTATTTCGAGTCATTTATGTTGTTATAGTGTTTTTGTAGGTTTGTCTCATAAAGAGAAGAAAAGAAGCTAAAATGAGCTAACTAGGATTGAAAGACGCCCAGGTCCCAGAATCTGCCTGTGCAGAACATCCAACTTCACCGAATTACTGGGAAATTCTCAGATCGAATCAGACAATGAGCCTTATATCATTGGAAAGCTACGGATGTCAACTTTCTGTAGAATTTTACGGATCTCGATTTCGATTCTTCTAGAGCAAGTTATGATTATTTGAGTGAAGATAGGTCGGACAGGAAATCTGCTCGGGAATTTACAACCATTCGTGGGGAACTCAAGTTCCATGGCACAAGATCATCAATCCTAATGTTTCAAGGAAGTTAATTCAGATGAGTATTCAATGAGGAACTTATTCCTACTTTTACAAGAGATATTTCAAGCTTTTCCCATTCCAAATGAAGAAAGGAATCTAAATCCAAGTTTTACAAGGAAACATGAAGCCAAAGATGAGCAGAAATCTTCCCTATATAAGGGAGCACGAATTTACATGAGAAGGGAGTCTCGGGAGCACAATGTAGATGCCTATGGAGCGGAGACCACTCATCCATCTTTCCCTTCTTTTCCCCTTCCATTCTTTTTATGTTTTTCCTATGTTTTACTTAGTTATCTTTTGTTAAACCTTTTTCTAGGGTTAAGATGATGCCTTAGCATGATTGTTTATGTACTTTGATGATTTATTGATGGATTTATAGTTTCTTTATGATGAATTCTTAGTCACTATCTGAATTGATGCTTTATGTTTAAGTTCTTTGATTGATCACCTTAGGGCTTTGCATCTAGTAATTAGAAGATGAATTTGAGGCGTACCTGCAATATAATTCAAATTAGCTTCTTGTGATTAAGAATTGTGAATTACATTATTGTCGTACCTGAAGTAATGGTTTGCATGATTCTCTTGTTTTCTAGAACGTAATGAGTCCTAAGTGTTAAATTTATGCCGTACCTGGATAAACTGCATGTTAGGATATACGACCTCTGCCGTACCTGGAGAGAATCATACACTTAAGGAAAGCTACGGTCTAAGTGCTGTACCTGGACTTAGATACGGGAATTGTCATCAAAAGGAACAAAAGAATCTGTTAATTACATTGAAACATAAATAGAATTGTTAGTGGTTGATTTCGAAACCCTAGGTTTTATCATTAGTTGTTTGATTCTTTAATTTTCAAATTATTTGTTTATTGAAAAAACCTTAAAACCATATCTTCTTTAGTTTGATTGTTTATGTGATTTTGTGTTTGGATTAATTGAGTTAGGATTTAAATTGATTATCAATCCTCAGTTGGAACAACCTCGTACTTGCACACTATACTAACGACGATTCGTGCGCTTGCGAGTTTTGATTAAAATTTCACAACAAAGGTTTTCGAGCTAGTGATGCCAACACCTCCTAACATAAAACCTATTGAATAATGGGTCTTCGTTAGAAAGCGTGATGAGAAAAAGAGATGGCAATCTCACCTTATGGCGCAAGGCTTCTCACAAAACGCCTTGGAATCGACTACGATGAGACATATTCTCTCGTAATGGATGTAATTGCACTCCACTACCCTGTCAGTTTGGTAGTTTCCGAACAATTGAACATGCAGCTTACAAATGTGGTCACTACGTATCTCTATGGGATCTAGATACGGAATGTACATGAAGGTTCATGGTGAACTTCATTTACCCAAGTCAAGTAGCTCTAGACCTTGGAGCGCGTTTACAATAAGGTTAAAACGCTCACTAAGATGACTACTTGATTGGGAAGGGATATGCCCGCGAGTTTCCATAACAAGTTTCGGATTCTATCGCGGTTCGTGTTGGATATGATCTTCATTAGAAGCCCTTAAAGAGTTAAGGGAAACCGCTGAACACTTGAAATCTGAGTTTGAGATGAAGGATTTTGGGAGAACACGATTATGTATCGGTTTGGAACTTGAGCATCGTGTTGATAGATGCTTAGGCATTTTGACAAGGTCAAACCTTCAAGCACCCCCATAATCGTTCGTAGTCTTGATCCTGAAAATGATCCTCTTCGTCCAAAGGATGATGACGAAGATGTGCTAGAGGCAGGAGTGCCTTACTTGAGTACAATAGGCGCATTATTGTACTTAGCTCAATGCACAAGACCGGACATCTCATTTGCAGTGAACTTGTTAGCTAGATATAGCTTTGCGCCAACGCGACGCCATTGGATTGGTGTAAAATATATCTTTCGATACTTGAGATGTATGATTGATATGGGCTTGTTCTATCCCTACGAAAAGATGATGGATTCGGACCCATCACACACCAGGAACGTCGCCAACACTGGCCTGCGTCCATTATCCCCATCCCAAAACAACATGTGTTTTGGAAGGTTTTGCTGATATTGGGTATCTCTCTGACCCACACAAAGGTCATTCCCAATCCGGTTAAGTGTTCACCATGGGAAAAGACCGTGATATCTTGGAGGTCTACAGAATAGACCCTAGTCGCTATATCTTCGAACAATGCAGAGATCATTGCTCTTCACGAAGTGGTTCGTGAATGTATATGGATTGGATCCATAATTACGCATGTTCGAACAATTGTGGTTTGAAGTCTACCACAGATGAGCCTACGAGCATTTAGGATAATGCTGCTTGTTTTGAACAAATGAGGCAAGGCTACATAAAAAGCGATAACACCAAGCATAATCAACAACAACAGACTCTCCTCGAGATCAAAGTGAACTAGGTTCAATCTGAGGACGGTGTGGCAGACTTACTCACTAAGTCATTGCCTAAATTCCACATTCGAGAGACATGTTGGTAGCATCGTTTGCGGAAGTTACCCTAACTCCCATGACCGTAGTCATCAGGGGGAGATGCAGACATCAGGGGGAGATGTCTACATGTATGGTCTTGAAACGTGAAGGGTGTGTTGTGCTCTTTTTCCCCTTCGACCGAGGTTATTTTTGTCCTACTGGGTTTTTGTTACTCGGCAAGGTTTTTAACGAGGCAACGAGAGAAGCACCGCGTTTGGACAACACAAGGGGGAGTGTTTAAGGATATCTCTATTTGTGTTTGGCCCAAACTCTAGGTTACTTGACCTAGTGGTAATAGGGTTGAATTAGAATGATCTAGATTCCTATTCAATGTACAATTACTTTCCTTGTATGATTGAGATTCTATACATTGTAATCCTCTATATAAAGAGGCCCCTATTATCAATGAGAACACACATCAAATTCCTCTCAATTTCAGTTTCTCTACAACACATTCATATATATTTAATAAGAACTAAAACTATGATTTAGATCATGTGACATAAAAATGTATGATATACATGTTGAACGCATATTGGTGAAGGAAAACAAAATAAATCGTATTATGACCTAAATCTAAGTCTATCCATTATATTTACAAAAAAAAAAAAAAAAAAGAGCTAGCAATTAAAAAAAACCTAAAAAAATATTTAAATAATTAATCATGAGGTACAGAAAATGGAGAGAAACAAAATTAACGTTAAGAAAAAAGATTAATCTTCATTTCTTTTTGCATAGCTAAAAGAGAAAAAAAAAACACATAATAGTTCATGTTATTTTCTTGTTATTAATTTTTTTTTTTTGATCAAATTGTTATTAATTGTTAAAAACTCAATATATAATTATATATAGCTTGTGTTTGATTTCTTTTTATTGGATAAGAGATTTATATTGTCTAATTATGGAATAGACATGTAATTAAGATTTATAGAGTAATTAAATCATTTAAATGACTAAGTTTTTATTATAAAGATATTAGTTTGTTTGCAAATTATCTGAGTGAGGTTATTTGAGGAACTTTAGTGAGGTTTATGAGTAAATTTAGTATTCAAAAATTTGATAGGAGGTGTAAAAAACATAGAAGGTCAAGTGACTAAATTTAGAGGTTCCAATAGAAAACCTCTTATAGCATAGAGTTGAGTAATGATATTCCCTCAAGATTCAACAACTCCTCAATCTTCGTTGTGGTATTTGGCCAGTACGATTATATAAGAGAGTGTTTATAAAGGATTGCCTCATCTCTACATCTTTTATATCCACATGATCCGACATATAATTCAGATAGCCCACAAATATGTATCATTGTATGTCATCCAAATCTCTCCTTCATCCATTATATAGCTAAAACTACTAAGCTTATTAAGGTCATCATTAGCCTCATTACTCATAAAAAAACATAAATAATAACGATATAAAAACATAAAACCATTAAAAATCATAAATAAAATTTAAAATTACTCTCACATAAATGAAGAAAAAAATTAAAATAAACTTTAATCTTAAATCACAAAAGTTCCAACAACAAGATCATCAAGATAAACCCACCAATTTATTTGTCACACATGGATGTGGCAAAGATATCTAATTCCATTGATTAACACACACACACACACACACACACACACAGAGTCTTGCTCATCTAAGAGACAGTTTTAAGGGACTGTGAGGGAAAACGCTTCTCAACTAGAGGTGGCAAACGGGCCACTAAGCACGAGCACGGCACGGGCCCGGCACGCTTAAAAGCGGCCCGGCACGGCCCAAGCCCGTTAGTGGCCCGGCACGACCCGAGCACGTTAGAATAACGGGTCGGGCTGGGCCTAAGAATATTGGCCCATTGGCCCGGCACGGCCCGAACACGACATATTGTGGGCCGGCCCGTTACAAACACAAAATTTCATTTTGTTTTTAAAAATATTTAAAAACTACAATGATGAGATTTGAATATGAGACCTCTTTATTTAAAATCTCATGACAATTTCACTAATGCTTTCTTTTATATTGTCAAAATAATGAAACAACACATTATATCCTTGTTTTGACATAAGTATTTTTTCGAAATATTAAATATATGTTTATTAATAAAGACTAATCTCATAATAATACAACTATAGAATGAAGGAAATAATAATAGATACTAAATCTTCATTATATTAATAAAGATTAATCTCACAATAATATACTAAAAACAATATATTTTGAGTTTTTTCTTTCTTTCTTTCTTATAGTGGAATATAAAAAATTATTAGAAATCTAATCTTAAAAAGCTAAGATTAAGAAAAACGTTGTAGAACTTAATTTATTTTAATTTTCTAAATAGTTAAATAAAATTAATTTTTATTTGTTCAAATTAAGATTTTAAAATCGTGCTTTATAGTGGGTAGGCACGAGCACGGCCCGTTATTGACCCGGCACGAGCACGGCCCGGCACGATATGGGCTCGGGCCATAGGTCGGACCGGGCTTAATGTTTAAGTAAATGTGCCGGCACGAGCCCAGCACGATAATAAATGGGCCGGCCCAAGCACGGCACGAAGCACGACTAAGCCCGCTTAAAATGGGCCGGGCCGGCCCGTTTGCCACCTCTAATCTCAACCATATGTATCAATTTAAAAGCTGAAATTATAACAACTTAAAACTGTACATTTGTTTTCAGCCGTCAGATTCACTTCTCTTTCACAGTCCCTTAAAAGCTGTGGGGCTCTACTGAGAACCACTAAAATGAGGACTTTCTAATCAACGATTGTGGGACTCACTTTTTTTATCACATTTCGGCAAATCAACCGTTAGATATTTAGATATTCATGAGTAGATCATTTTTGCACATTTTCAACCAAATTGAAAATCGTTAAGGCATTCATAATCTTGATTTATCATTTATAAACATGAACGGTTCAGGTTTGACAAATTTGGTTCGTCCATTGATTTGATCTGGTTCAGTACCTTAACGATTAGAAATAGGAAAGAAAATTTTCAGAAATGATCTACTCATACATACTAAAACATCTAAGGTTGATTTGCCGAAATGTAATTGACAAGTGGGTCTCCAAAACCGTTGAGCAGAAAGTCTTCAAGTAGTCATCATTTTAAATGTCCTCATTAGAGCCTCATATATATAGATATATAGACACACACACACACACACACACACACACACACACACACACACACACACATATATATATATATATATATATATATATATTATAAAGTGATGAGTTGATGAGTTAATTAAGACATGAATTGATCAAATTAATTAGGACTAATTTCAGTTTACCCCCCTGATGTTAGGGGTCGTCATCATGTTAGTCCCTCTAGTTTCAATTTAATCATGTTAGTCCCTGTACTCTCAAATTTCATCATCCGTGTCCAATTTCTACTATTCCGTCCAATTTGGACCGTTAAGTCTGACTTTTGAGGGCTAAAATGGTCATTTCAAGACAAAAAAAAAACTAAAAAAAAAAAAGATTTTTTTTTTCTTTTTTTCGTTTTGTTTTTTTTTGCATTTTTTTCTGTTTTTTTTTTTCATTTTTTTTATTTTCTAGTTTTTTTTTTCTTTTTCTTCGCTTATTATTATTATTTTATAATTTTGTCTTCAACCTATACACCACAAGTTATAATAGGTTTATAAAAACAAAAAAAAATACTCTAGGTGGTTAAAAAGCCGCTCGCTGGTCTACGATATTTGTGATATATCTCCGATAAAGCAAAGAATTTTAGGATATATATGTAAAATATAATAGGTTTATAAAGTGAAGAATAATAGGATGAAGAAATATCTATAAAATATGATTAAAAAAATAAATACAGATATTTCTTCACTTTATTGGGGATATATCCTAAAATTCTTCGCTTTATCGGAGATGTTCCACAAATATCGTAGACCAGCGAGCGAAGAATTTTAGGATATATCCCCAATAAAGTGAAGAAATATCTGTATTTATTTTTTTAATCATATTTTACAAATATTTCTTCACTTTATTGGGGATATATCCTATTATTCTTCACTTTATAAACCTATTATATTTTATAGATATATTTTACAAATATATCCTAAAATTTTTCACTTTATCGGAGATATATCATAAATATCGTAGACCAGCGAGCGACTTTTTAACCACCTAGAGTATTTTTTTTTTTTTTATAAACCTATTATAACTTGTGGTGTATAGGTTGAAGAAAAAATTTATAAAAATAAAAAATAAAAAAATAAAAAAGAAACACCTAGAGTATTTTTTGTTTTTGTTTTTATAAACCTATTATAACTTGTGGTATATCTCCGATAAAGCGAAGAATTTTAGGATATATCCCCAATAAAGTGAAGAAATATCTGTATTTATTTTTTTAATCATATTTTACAGATATTTCTTCACTTTGTTGGGGATATATCCTATTATTCTGCACTTTATAAACGTATTATATTTTATAAATATATTTTACAGATATATCCTAAAAATTTTCGCTTTATCGGAGATATATCACAAATATCGTAGACCAGCGAGCGGCTTTTTAACCACCTAGAGTATTTTTTTTTGTTTTTATAAACATATTATAACTTGTGTTGTATAGGTTGAAGACAAAATTATAAAAAAAATAATAATAATAATAAGCGAAGAAAAAGAAAAAAAAAACAAGAAAATAAAAAAAATGCAAAAAAAAAAAAAACAGAAAAAAAAATGCAAAAAAAAAAAAACGAAAAAAAGAAAAAAAAATCTTTTTTTTTTTTTTAGTTTTTTTTTTGTCTTGAAATGACCATTTTAGCCCTCAAAAGTCAGACTTAACGATCCAAATTGGACGGAATAGTAGAAATTGGACACGGATGATGAAATTTGAGAGTACAGGGACTAACATGATTAAATTGAAACTAGAGGGACTAACATGATGACGACCCCTAACCTCAGGGGGGTAAACTGAAATTAGTCCAATTAATTATGTAAGCATAAGGTGAAAGTATGTTTATCTAGGCCTCATCATTTAGCCCTTCAACCCTAAACCTGCCCTAAGCCCGACCCGGCCCTTGCATTAGGGCGGGCCGGCCCTACCCTTTCTCAAATAGGATAGGGTAAGGGTTATGCAAATGAAGCCCGGCCCTACCCTACGGCCCGACCCTTTTGAGCCCATTAGGGCCAAGCCCGGCCCTTTAAGCCCTAATAATTTTATATTTTTTCTATTTTTTAAATATGTTTCTTTTTTTTCTATAACATACAACTTATCTCTTTTTTTGTAATGATTTCCTAAGCTTTATTTTCTTTAATTTTTATTTCCTTTGTTAAACAACAATTAATTTTGGGAGATTTAGAGAGATAGTTAATTGAATATAACCATCTTAACTAATATTTATAAATGTTATAACTTATAAGTTCATTCCTATATATATATATATATATATATATATATATATATATATATATATATATATATATATATAGAAGTTTTAAATACACACCCCTAATTACTTAATACAATACACCACCCATTAAATAATCATAAGGAAAGGAAATGCTCCGTATCCTCTGCCCAATTCTATCAAACCCTAGCCACCATGGCTGGGGATCTAAGCAACGCCGGTCGGCGCTATCACCAAGCGGAATCTCCCTCTCCGCCTCTCGCTGCCTCATCGCGGCAACCCAACGACGATGTCGTTCGATGATCTCTCAATTGGAATTCCTCTCCACAGTTTGTGGGGGGAGAGGGGGTTTTGCAGTAGCCGGACTCTTGCGCTGGAGTCTCGTGATTGGGAAGGATTTCGATCAAGATCCAGATCGGATCCGACCGAGCAGGGCAAGGCTTAAGGCTGGTATGAAGCTGGCAGCATTGGTGAGGATGTCAGCAACGCAGATGCAAATGGTCCAATCATGGCAGAGAAGAGGTTTCAGTTCCCAATGGACGACGGCGACGGGCCTCGTGTCAGTTACAGCGGTGCAGGCGGCGCGAAGCTGGGTACTTCCAGGTGCGCCGGCTATGGCGTCTGGCGACAAAGCAGGGGCCGATGCTGGTTGTTTGGGATACAGACCTTCCGTGCTCCAATTTACACCCCAAGCGGCATTCCGGTTTGTGGGTGTTGTGACGGGGGTGGCAAAGGCTTGGACGTTGGTGACCGAAGTCGAGCTGGGCCTATGCTCGATCAAAACTGGTCTGATGGGTCAGAGTGGATCGACAAGGGGTATGGCGAGGCTCGCGGTGGCGAACGGAGGTGAACTGGAGAGGCGAAGGCGCTTCTGGATGTTGATCGTCGATCGCCGGAGCCAAGCTTCAGGGACTATGAGTGTGAACGGTGCAACAGTGGGCCAACCCAATCTGGGTTGGGTGTCAAGATCAGTTTTGTGGCCCAAGTCTTGTTTTAGGCCTAATTCTGTTTGGGTGCCCAAACCTTCTTGGGTGTCCAAACAAAGTTGGGTTCAATTCTTGGGCTCTGGATCTATATGGTTTCGAATTTGGGACCCGGGAGGATGGAGCCAACTAAACCTCGTTGTCCTTGCTTGGATAACAAGGAGAAATTTTAATTTTTTGTCGAACTCTGCCTATTTACTATGTCCTAGTTTTGTCATAGTTATAGGTTTGCTTATAATAAGTGAGCACTGGTTGTCTAATGGGTGGTGCTAGCATACCACGTCCTAAACTTGCCCTAGAGTTGGCAAGGGAAGGTATGTATCCGTGTCATTCTGGCTTGAGATTAATGGAATTAATTACCTTGAGATCAAAAAAAAAATACACCACCCATTTAATTTCTCATTCTAATAATTTACTAAATACACAACCTAAAGTACCTAAAACACCCTTAATCTCAAAAATCATGAAATATCCTACTTTTTGACTATATTAAGGTTACTATTTAATATGATTAGTATATTCTAGTATATTGACATTTTGTAAATGACCATATTGATTACTTGTGTTAGTTATTGAGAAATCCATAAAGATTTATTATTGTTCCCTTTAAATAGATGCATATAAAAAGGTTTTGTGTTATTTGAGCTCTCATCCACCAAACATCATGTTAATTAAGTATAAAATTATGAGTTGAACATTCAACCAAAACTATACCATAGTGGCGGAACTAAATAGTTGTCATTAGAGGGGCCAAACAAATTAACAATTACAAAGTTTTTTCACGTGTGATGTTTTATATTAGAAAATAAATTGATTAATCATAACTCTTAGAACAAAAAAGGAAATTAACTAAAAAATGGGTGTAAAGCGATATGTTTAAAAAATATTTAATGCCATTGATTTTGAAATTCTAAATATTATGGTCTCTAACCTCATCTAATTACAATTTATTTAAGGAAAAATTAATTTGTTATGTTGGAGAGGAAAGATCCTACATTGGAAAAGTGACAAATAAAATATAACTTATAAGTGGGTGGCTCTTATCCAATTATACCGAGGCCTTTTGTGATTAAAACCCAACACTTATCGGGTGGTTAAGTTGGGACAGTATCGGTACAATGGTGGGCCACGGGCCACGCTTGTCGCTGTTTAACATGGTATCAGAGCGGATCATTCTCCAATTGCGTCTCCACGTAGGCACGTATCATGAGCTCAAATTGGGGTTCCTTGTATTGCCATCGAAATTACCAAGTGTCCAATGTGGGCCTTGGATTGTATTGACCAAGTCTCCGATATGAGACTTGTGTCCCAATTTCCAATGTGGAAATTGGATTAATTAATTTCACGTGCAGACCTAGAGTTAGGTTGCACGTGAGGGGGCGTGTTGGAGAGGAAAGATCCTACATTGGAAAAGTGACAAATAAAATATAACTTATAAGTGGGTGGCTCTTATCCAATTATACCGAGGCCTTTTGTGATTAAAACCCAACACCTATCGGGTGGTTAAGTTGGGACAGTATCGGTACAATGGTGGGCCACGGGCCACGCTTGTCGCTGTGTTTTTAACTTTATTCTTGTATTAAATTGAGAGGCCATGTATAGAAATTTGTTGTGTTTATCTAACTATTTATACATATATTTAAGGAAAATATGACTATTTTTTTCTTCTTCTAATGCATAGATGTCTGTTTTGGTCATTTAACCTACCTAGAAAATCTAATTTGAAATATAAAATAATAGGGATGTGTATTAAGTGATTAGGGGTGTGTATTTAAAATTTTTCATATATATATATTAAATATGATCAACAAAAAACAATGAGTCTTGTATTACCTATAACCTATATAACCATTGAGCCACATTTTGAGATAAAAAATAAAAAGAATGTATTTTTTTTTGTTAAACAAATTAAGGCCCATTTCGGCCCTATTCGGAAGGCCGGCCCTAGTGGCTCGGGCCTTTCGGGCGGGTAAGGATTAGCATATTTAAGCCCCGACCCGACCCTACCAGGCCCTAAATTTTGTTGACTTTGACTAGGCCCGGCCCGGCCCTAAGCCCTAAAATTAGGGGTAGGGCCGGCCCTAGCCCGGCTCATGATGACCTCTATGTTTATCATAAGGAGGTGAACAAGGAGATTCACCTATGTGTGAAACTAAGAATTTTGCTATTGAAAAGCAGTAGATCTAATAAAAAAAATGATACAAACCCAATTAATTTTCAAAATTTAATTTTCAGGCTATTGTAATTTAAAATCTCATAACTTGAATCCATAGACAAAAGCATTCAAAATTACTATATAAGGTAAAATATTGGAATAAAGAATGATAAAATTATACCAGGAGATGAAGGTGACAACAACGACGGAGATGGAGAGAGGATGATTGGGGATTCCATGGGGAAACAATGGATTATCATCTAGATATGACTAACTTCGACGACAATCAAGAATTAGATTTTACTTCTTTTGATGTCTGGGTGGATTTCAGGGAATTAAATTGAAGGTATTAGGGTTTGAAAATAATACGATAGGCGGCGACTACAAGGCCAATTAAAGAACAATCAGATCTCAACCTTGATTGATGAATAGCTTTGGTTATTGCTAAAGGCTTGAATCAGATCTCAACCTTGATTGATCAATTTGGTTTCAGATCTAGCTATTCTGGAATTTCGAAAATGATCAACATTAAGTTGAATACAGAGGGCAAAAGAAAAATTAGAGAGAAACGGAAAGACAAAGACATATGTTTTCAGTAAAGTTTAAGGGATACGTTTCACAAACATGGTTCTAGTTTTGGCTCATCGGACACGTTAGTCTTACATTGCTATACGTGGCAAGCATGATTTACGATTATACATTTGTATACCAATTTAGGAGAAATTCTTAGGTAGGGATTGTCATACTAGGTGGCGGTAGGACAGCCCAATCAAAATTAAGAAAGAACTTTACGTATCCCGAAATTAGCACTGCTTTATTAAAAGCAATATACGCAAAACACCCCATGCAAGGTCCTGATTGGGCAGCCCTACCGCCACGTGGTACGGTTGCCCTACTAAGAATCTCTCTATTAGGGTACAACGTCATATTTACCAATAAAACAGTCACACGTGTATATTGTTGCCACATGTATTATTCCTACTACAGTTGAAACTTATAAAAAGATTATTTAAAATAATAATTAAAAGAAGTAATGAAAAACTTGAAATTAGTTTCTATTAAATAAATGATGTTGTTTTTTGAATGGAAATAAGTGGTGTTGTTATAAACACTAAAAAATGTCAATCTATACACTTTCAAGAGTCATGTTAACCTACTCAATTAATTTCTTACTCAGTTGTACTCGACTCTATTAAGTTTAAATCCAACGGTGGAGACTGATAAGATAACTAAAATTTATTTAATTGTCTCACTATTATTCACTATTGCATTTGGATCCAATGACAATTCACAATTGACACAACTAAGTAAGTAATTAACTGAGTAGGTGAACATGATTGACAATTTTAATTTTTGAAATGAATTTGGAACTCAGCTTAACTGGGAGGCTCAGCCCCACGCCTGGTTCTATTTATTGAATTATAATTTTGCATCGGGGGGGGGGGGGACATATAACCTGAACCTCGAGCTACAGAAGAAAGATTGCATTGATCCTCATAGAGAACGTCTAAAATAATATCAGGCGCCTCCTCAACCCACAGATTATCTAATCTACCCTCACTATAATGAATTCTTCAAAACAATAAAAGTGTTTTATGGACAACCTATACAATAAAGAAAAATTAAGAGTGTCTAGATTGAAATTTGCAATAACAACACTATTTGTTTAATAAATCATATTATTTTAACTAGTTTATTTGTGAGTTTCAGTTGCCGTAAGAATAATACATGTGTCAGCATTATGACACGAGTCATTGTTTTAATGGTAAATTTGGTGGACTCTAAATTGGTTACAAATGTATAGTCAGAGATCATGCTTGCCACTTATGGCAATGTAAGACTCTAAACTCTAAAGTGTCCGATCAACCAAAACTAGAACCATGTACGCTTGTAAAACTAATCACTAAAATTTTACTAAAAACAAACATCTTTGCCTTTTCCTTTCTCTCTTATATTTTCCTTTGCCCTTTCCATACAACTTAATGTTGATCACTTTCAAAACTGCAGCACAACTATATCTAATACTAAATTAATGATAAGTGAGCCACATTTTGGGGTATCACATGCTAATGTACTAGAAAGTCTACCATATCATAGAATTTCATTAAATGACGTGATTGAGCTACATCAGCTATCATATAAAGTGAAATACAAGTGATACCTAAAAATGTGATTCACATAACATTATTCATTCATAAAATTAAAGTCTTTGTTAAAGTTGAGATCTGATTTTTTTTTCTCTACTTTTGTACTCGCGGCCTATCATATTATCCTTGAAACCTAATACCTCAAATTTGATGATTCCTTGAACTTCACACAAACATCCAAAGAAATAATATCTAGTCATTATCATTGTCAAAGTTTGTTATATCTGAACGATAATCCATCATTTCCCCTCAAAATTCCTAATCGACCTCTCTCCATCTACATCGTTATTGGTGCCCTAATCGCCTTTATCTCTTAATAACTTTTTTTTTATTACATTACAATTGAGAATACACAACTAGTCATATGTCTATCAAATTTGCAACCTCCCACTAATAAGGGGAAGACTATTGTCGCTAGACCGGGCCAGTAATCTAGTATTTTATCCTTCCTTGTTGTAGTATTTTATCTTATATATTAATTTTAATCACTTTTATCTCAATGATGATCACACGGTTTGCAGGTGATACCAAGAATTTTGTAGTTCCCCACACTTGGATTTAATTTCAAGTTTTGAGATTAAAACACTTTAAATTCAGTCTATTAATCTCAACTCTTGATATTAAATTCAAGAGTGGGTGGCCACAAAATCCTTAGTTACTAATGACCGTGAGAACAATACTAACTTAGGCCCATGCGACATGAAACATGTAGGTCCTTCGTGCTTAGGCACAAATAGGAGAAGTGGTGCTACCACCATGCTTCTCCTTAAAAGTCGAGCTACTTTTTTTTTTGGGAAATTCGTCCAAACAGTGTCTGAACTTTTCCAGACTATTAATTTTCATACCTATACTTTGAAAAATGTCATAATGGTACCTGAAGTTTTGGCCCCGACCTAATTTCTGTACCTAGCAACAGTAAAGTCGTCAAGGGTGTTAAATTTTGAGGGGTAAATCTGGAACTTCAGGTATTCTCAAGGGAAAATCTTCTAAACAGTGTCTGAACTTTTCCAGACTATTAATTTTCATACCTATACTTTGAAAAATATCAAAATGGTACCTGACGATTTAAGCCTGACCCAATATTCATACCTAGGAACAGTAAAACGGTTGACTCCGTTGAACAGTACCAGAAAAGTATGCCAATAACTACCATGCCCAATACGAGATTCAAATACCAATATCAACATGGTATACCTAGATCTAAATATTCATATACCCGTATCCAGAAGAACTCAGGAAGATACGCGTACGATGCCAGACCACCGCCAACAGCCGTGCTCAGACCCATACTTGATCGGAACCCGACCTTCATCTACATCGACGACCTGAATTCGGAATCGTCCTCCGACACCCCAGAACCTGACTTAGGGTCCCGCGTCAAGGCTTTCTAGCAGATTGCCCAAACTACGACATCCCGTTTTGACAGAGATCGGAATCGCTTCGCCATTCCATTTCCGACAGAGATCGGACCCAGACTTGACCCAAAGTGGAATTACCAAAATTTCAGATTCCTTTGTTATTAGACTCGTCGGATTCCAACCTAAAGCATTGAAATTTCCTTGTGCATCCACCCAAATAATCTCCATGATTCCAATTATCTGGTGAACTAGGCTTAAAACCGAGCAAACACTTGCAAACCAAACCATTTTTGCTGTTATAGCTACCAAAATTTCCACATGCATCTACCTAATCACGACTTTTCTTTCCTTCTTCTCTGTTGTCTTCTCCCAAACCCATCAAAAAAAGAAAAATTGAAATTGATTTCAGCTGCAAATAATTGAATTTGATTTTTTGGATTGTGGGTTTTGGGATTTTTGATTGAAATCGAAGCAGAGAAGATGCTGGAGAAGATCGCGTTGCCGGCGAAGCCATCACTGAGAGGGAATAATTGGGTGGTTGACGCCTCACATTGTGGATTCGATCTGTACTAGCGAATTCCAACATATCTTCTAGTACCAGAGCTTCTGTTAGGAGTAAAGAACCCGAGTTCAATTTTTTCTCCTGATAGAAAACTGAGGTAGGTAGCTGAGTTCTGCGGCTCTCAACTGCTTTGGAATCAACTCCCATATTCGAAGTTGCGATCGGATCATACATCTATAGATGTAAGACGAAGACCTTTGACTTCGAGGTCTGGGGGGCAATGTTTGAACCCAACGGTAGTTATTGGCATACTTTTCTGGTACTGTTCAACGGAGTCAACGGTTTTACTGTTCCTGGGTATGAATATTGGGTCGGGCTTAAATCGTCAGGTACCATTTTGATATTTTTCAAAGTATAGGTATGAAAATTAATAGTCTGGAAAAGTTCAGACACTGTTTGGAAGATTTTCTCTTGAGAATACCTGAAGTTCCAGATTTACCCCTCAAAATTTAACGCCGTTGACGACTTTACTGTTGCTAGGTACGGAAATTGGGTCGGGGCCAAAACTTCAGGTACCATTATGACATTTTTCAAAGTATAGGTATGAAAATTAATAGTCTGGAAAAGTTCAGACACTGTTTGGACGAATTTCCCTTTTTTTTTTTTTTCCTTTCAGTTAAATTCATTTCACCCTCATAAACTTTACAATTAAAATCCTTTACAGCTAACCGGTGCAGAACTAGTATAAAACCTTCTTCACAAAGGGATCTATTTCGTCTACAAAACTAACCTGATGTGGTAAAATTACATATCATCAAGGTACAAAGGCTTGTTATACAAAAAGTAACGTACCATCCTCAAGTCCCAAAGGATCGCAAATGGAAATGATTTCACTTCTCAAGAGGAAGAACAATGCATGCCAAAGAGGGCTAAACGGTTTCAATTTCTTCCGTTTTGAGCATCATTTTCTATAAACTTATAAAGCTCCATTACCAACCATTAGAAATTATTTTCTCTTTCTATACACTGTAACCGTTAATATCTCTCCAGAGTCCAGACCCAAGTCATCATCATGCTCAAATGATCAAGTTCCTAGAAACCCAATCAAATGACATTTCTTTTGTTGTTTAATTATTTGCCCTTGCTCTCATTGAGGTTGAAACTGAATTTCGTAGTGCTACATGCTAGTCCAAGACTCCATTTTCTTATGTATCTAAAAACCAATCTCTTATTAGTTATTACTGTCTCAAACTGTGGATTCTAAAACATTTTATTCAATTTAAGTACCATACATATAGTCTGCACTTCATTTTGTCACGAACAATTATTAACTGGTTCATGGAGTCCTGCAGAAACAATGTCTGCCTCGAACATGTTGAGCCAACTTAACACCAAGAGCTTAGCAATTTTGAGTACTACTTTTTGTGTGGATATATGGTCTAGTAACAAAAAAGCTATGATTTCCATAGAAAGAAGGTGACATACACACCAAACTCAATGGAGAAGAACACTTTATACCCTAGAAAGAAGAGGTACTTAACCGATCGAGAGGTTAAAACCTGGTGTTTATCCCCTTATGAACGGCATGGTAGAATTTTCGTGAGTACACATTAGGAGATGACTGATTTCAATTTTTCAGTTTGGGTTGGTCTCAGTTGGGTTCATCGTAGTTTCAATTTTTCCAACCAGGTTACATCATATGGAGACCAAAATTTGGGTTCTGTAAGCGTCTGGCATGGTAAGAAGTTATTCATCTTTCTTATGCAGATAGAACAAGGGATTCTGGACAACTCATTCGCAATGAATCCGGTGAAAGAGAGGCAACGGGAATCAATTATTTGCTACTAGATTGGTGACTAAAACAGAATGCACATAAGAACCAAAGGAGTTGATTTACATTTACCAAAAAGAAACCAAGAATCGTATCCATTTTGTTCATCAAAAATGAATAAAATATATAAAGAAGCATAAATAAAGGTACAATTGTCATCAATAACATTGCCATGTGTACAGAACACATATCAGTCCTAGAGAATTAAAGAAACCAATCCTAAGAATTACAAGGGATACTGCAGAAGAGGCCTAAAACCCACTTTAGAACCCCTATTTCCTAAACTGAAACACCCTGCTGATTCTTAAATCAAAATCCTTGTTCTGCCCTCAGAAACCAAAGATCATCATCAAAACCCGAAAATCCTAAAACCCGAGCAAGCACTACTCGATTAGTCAATTCAATTAAATACATTTAGCAACAAAGTGGGCAATGAATCAAACCATTCTCATTGCACTCACCACATTTGGCCATCTTCTTTTGCCCCTCATCCAAAACCTTGCAGCTTCCATTGCACTCCACGCACATCACAAACCTCATTCCAGCACAACCTTGGCACCCAACAAGCGCTTTCGGAATCCCATCGAACAAAACCCCGAGCTTTCCTTCCTCTTCCAACTTCACAATCTCATCAGCACCACCAATCAACCTCCCCTTCACAAACACAAGCGGAACCCTAACCTCTTTAGTCCCCATTAGCCCCCTTATCTCCTCCTTAAACCCCGAATCCATCGATATATCTCTCTCGAGCACGCGAACGAGGTGAGACTCCACGATTGACCTCACATTGTTGCAATCCTCAAAAGTCTTCCTAATCCCCCTCAATGTAGTCGTGTAAATAACAACAGCATTCTCGCCACCAGGAGGGCATTTCTTCTCAAACAACTTCAGCACAGATTCCGAATCTCGGTTAGAATACCTCACTTTCCTGGTTTTTGGCGAAGGCAGCACCATCCTCTTGATCTGCACTTCCTCTTCAGACATTTCCTTCTCATAAGAAGCAACCAGCTCTGGATCAAACAGGGGACTAAAACTCTTCCTCCTGGACGAATCGCTCCCAAAACTCCTCCGTTTTGCAGAAATCGGAGACCCTTTAACCGCCGGACTCAAATTCAGCGCTTTCTTGCAAGAATTCTCCGACCCAATATTCGATTTCGGCACCCCTTTGGGACTATACCCCAACCCATTCACTCTCCCCTTATTCTCCTTCCCCCCAAATCGCTTCCCCTTCATCGGCGACCCGAACTGGTTCAGCAACTTCAACGGACTCCTCGCATCGAAATCCGCAAACCCCCGAAGAACAGAGCGCGACTTGGGACTCCTCTTGACCGGCACCGCTTCCTCCAGCCCCTCCATCAGTTCCCAAGCATTGATAACCTCCGGATCTTCCTTCCTCGGAGAAGATTTCTTGAAGTTATTATTCTCGGAAACAACCGGTGGGTCATTGTCGAGATTTAGAAGGCCGTAAGTGCTGGAAGTGAGGGAGACGACGTGGTTGAGGCACTGGGCGCCGTGGGTGATGGTGACCTCTTCTTTGAAATCGTTCTTGAACAGTTTGGAAGATACGCAGCCCATTGAAGTGGGGTTTGCTGGTCTTCTGTGTATGTGAGTGGATTAGATTGGAAGGGAAAAGAAGGAGGAAGAGGATGAAGGTTTGGGCATTGGGGAAGGAGAAGGAGATTAAGTGGGAGGTTACTGTTTCTAACGGTTACCTCTTGTCTGCCAACGGGCTTCAACGGTCTGAAAATTCGAATCCTGGTGAGGGGGATTTTTGTAAGAAGCCCGTGTCGTTTTTTTTTAATTCGGTGTTTGTGCCCGTTACTTTTTATAAATTTTAATCTGACCCCATCTTCATTGTGTTTTGCTCTGTGTGCACCTTTTGTTTTGATCGTGTTTGTTCTTTACTTCTTTTATAATGGAGAAGACCACGTAAGAATCCATTATCTTGCTCTATTAGGAACATTTTGCTTCCATTGTTACTACACGTTATTAATAAAAATCTCTTATAAATACGTGGCTTGACATAAACACACATATACACACTTTCCTTTGACAGTGATGTGGACTTCCTCAAGGAGTAAGGGCGCGTTTGGTAGGAGGGATTGTGTTACCCGGTCTTAATTTCTTCTACAGTCCTGCACTCTTCAAACCTGGCTTATGCTAGGTTGACCCATGTTTGGTGCCAGCAGGACTATAATTAAAACTAACACCATCAACACCACCAACTTGCAAAACCAGCGAAGCTTCAAACAGTGACCTGATCAGAACTTCACTGTCAGGCCACCTCCGGCCGCCGCACTGGTCGGGTTCGATCCGTCTTGTAGTCGCCGACGTGCCTCTAGCCACAATTGGTCTCATTGGTGGGTGTGGAGAGAGAATCGAACGCCGAAGTTTCCAACGATGTTTTGAGGTACATGAGGTATGAAAGTTGATCTACTCTTCATGTTCTACAAGCTAGTTTACATGGTTTTTGAATTTGATAATGTTTTGGAAGAATTGGTTTTTGGGTGTTTCAGCCACCATCTGGTACAACCGTTGGGGTGGTGGTTTCGGGTTTCTTTAGGCTAATTTTGATTCAATTATGAATATTGGGGCTAGGAATGAGGTCTGTTTGTGCTTAATTTCAGAATGGGTGAAGGTTGTGGAGAAGGAGAGCAGAATGAGATTGATTCAATTGTTGTGTTCTTCGTCAAGGTCAGTTAGGTTTAGGGAGGTAACCATAAGAATGATATCAATGAACTGAAGCACTGAAGCAAAGTGTAGAGTGAGAATGAGGCTTCCACAATCCCATGACTTTTGGTGTCTCTATGGTAGAAGGTGTTGGGGGGTTTTGGGGACTCTAGAGTCTCATTTAATATAGTGCTTGTTGTTACCAAACATGGGATGGCTTATCTTCCACTAGATATGCATGTCCAATCCCCCCTACCAAACGCGCCCTAAAGGCGTACAAATACTCCTAGAAAGCGATGGATTAAGATGAAGATGGAGAGGCTATTTTTGATACTATAAGTACAATTAAAACATAAGAAGTTTTTTAATGGCCATTGTTGGAAGCGATAGAGAAATGTAGATTTAATACTGTAAGACAAGGATAATAAGGAAAGGTTTAGTTCAACAGTTTCAAAACTCCCACTCCGATTAGGATTAGTTTGACAGTTTGGTCCTCTAAAAAACTTAAAGCAAGTAAAAGTGCAACACCTGAAATTTAATCTTTAGAAGATTAACTTTATGCATAAGTATGCGAGATAGCTTCATAAAGGTTTATGCTTGATCATAAGAAAATTATATATAAGTGAATGAATGATAGGAAAAAAAAAAGTAAGATTTTGAGACTTGGCTGTAAGCTAAGAGCAACTCCAACAGTTTCCCCATATTTTGATTTTTCTCTATTTTAGGGAAAAATGAGTCTCTTTTGCTCTAACAGATTCCCTATAACTATCCCTATTTTAGGGAAAGTAAGGAAAGAGAAAACCAAATTCCCTATATTTACAGCAATCTCTAAAATTTTTGGAAGAATATGGAGATTTTTAGAGATTGCTGTAAAATAGGGAACCTGTTGGAGTTGGAGAAAAAAAAAATGTTAAAGCTTTGACTTTTGCTTCCCTATTATACAGAAATTATAGGGAAACTGTTGGAGTTGCTTTAAGCGAGATTGAGATAGTTAGAGCACAAACACAGTGTTTGTTGGGTTGTAGAAACTTCTAAAATACAGTGTTTAATTTGAAGTTCAGCACATGGGCTTAATTATCCTTATTTAAGTCTCAAGTTTTCTTACACGAAAAAGACTTTATTGTTTGTAATACCTAAAAGAGCTACTCTTCCCGAACCAAGAACTCTAAAATTCATTCAAAGAGATTAGGAATTAAAAATATTTCTAGCAAAGACCAAAGTTTCTCATCTTTACCAAGATTATTCGTATAGATACTCATGAAAGTCTCAACTAAAGAGTTAACATGACATCCTCAATATTTCTAGTCTTAATCCCCTATAAGGAGGAGCTTGAAACTCAATATAGTTTTCCAATCTAATTCTTGTTGTTCGAGAGAATATATATATATATATATATATATATTTTTTTTTTTTCTCAGGTGCGGACGTCCGTACCGAATTTTCGGTACGGATTTCCTGTTTTCGACCACTTTTCGGCCACATTTTTAGATCTTAACCGTTCAGTGTTTAGGTCCTAGTGTATAGATCACCTCTACAAAAATTCAGCCAATTTGGTGATCGTTAAGACATCCAAAACTGCATTTTACACGAACGGACCGAATCTGTCGAACCGAAACCGTTCGTATTTATAATGGTAAATTGCAGTTTTGGATGCCTTAACGATCACCAAATTGGCTGAAATTTTGCAGAGGTGATCTATACACTAGGACCTAAAAACTGAACGGTTAAGATGTAAAAATGTGGCCGGAAAGTGGTCGAAAACAGGAAATCAGTACCGTCCGCTCGGTACGGACGTCCGCACCTGAGACGGACTGTATATATATATATATATATATATATATATATATATATATATATATATATATGGAACGGATTTACTGTTTTCACCCACTTTCCGATCACATTTTCACATCTTAACCGTTTAGTTTTTAGGTCCTAATGTATGGATCACCTCTGCAAAATTTAAGCCAATTTGGTGATCGTTAAGGCGTCCAAAACTGCAATTTACACGAACGAACCGAATCTGTCGAACCGGAACCGTTCGTTTACATTGTTGTAATTTGCTGTTTTGGATGCCTTAATGATCACCAATTTGGCTGAAATTTTGCAGAGGTGATCTATACATTAGGACCTAAAAACTGAACGGTTAAGATGTGAAAATTTGATCGGAAAGTGGGTGAAAACCGGAAATTCGTACCTAAGAAAAACTAAGGACATTCTTAGTGTAGCCGGACTGTATATATATATATATATATATATATATATATATATATATATATATAAAGAAAGAATATAATTAGAAATTATCATTAAATGATTACATCGGATTGAATTCAAACTTCTACAATGTAAGATTAATTTTAATTTGTCCTACCATCTGACTGTGCTTTAGGCACGTATAATATAATAGCACGTACACAACCCAATAGCTTCACATGGGACGAGACTCAACCGAAAGACGTATATAACTCCTCGATCCCGTTCCAATGGTCAGCTGCTGACCATGGAATTTTTGCTCAATCACCGTCCGATTTCAATCGGACGGTTCACAGCTAAGTGATGAGAGAGGAGAAGAGAGTTGTGAACCGTCCGATTTCAATCGGACGGTGATTGAGCAAATGATCCCTGGTCAGTTGCTAACCAGGTGATCAGGACTGTATAACTCCTACTCTGATGACATTATGCATTCTAGTTGTTGAGTCTCACAAGTGGGCAAACGCTTTATGATACTTGGATGAAATCTAGACATACGAAGATCACTAGGATGAAGTTGATGCCTAACACAGTTATTTTCATGTTTTCTTTTTTGTACGCCTAGATTTCTTGCAAGATCAATAGCCTATCAAACATCCAACACATTTATTAATTGTCTTTTTCTTTTGTTGATGTCTTGTTATAAAATTGAATTTGCAATATCAATATTGAATATGATTCTGAGTTCGAAATTCGAATATCAAGTTTTTTCAAATTTTTCAGATAAAAAATAAAATATATTGATAGTGCACAACATTACTAATATCTCAAATTCAAATCTCAACTCTCACTTTTTTTAATTTTATTATTTTAAGATAAAAATACCGATAGCATATAGAATTAATGATTGAGTTTCGTATCTTGATTTAAAATCTTAAATTGCTTGACATCGCAATGATGATTATGATGATGTTGGGAACGTCATTGCTCCTAGAGTTGGTACAAGCAATAATTAAGTGGAAAGATAGGCAAACAAAAACAAAGGGGAAAAGGGTTTAAAGAATTAATCCTATGTCACACGAGTCTTAGGTTTTTCACGTATAGGTCCCAGCATTGCATGATGTTTAATTCTCTCCAAGAATCTCTTTCTCTCCTTTTGGGAAAAGCAAAACCATTGTCATGGGAAAGTCATCCACAATATATGAAGTGGATCATCTAGAAACCTTTATAATACATATGGCCTGTACCTCAAAGCTTGAGGCGACTGTATGACCAATGCCCTTCAAGTGTAGTGGTGCCACTACTTTTGACGTCGGTGCCTGATCGAGAAACAGCAAATTTGATATTCTCCATTCGTAAATTACTTTCCCTAAGGTTGACAAAATGAACCTCGCTTGAATTTAAAAAGAGTTACTATATTAGTAGGGTGATTTTAAATTGTAACACTGCACTAATTTAAGTTATATTATCATGTCGTATTTAGAACTTAATGTTACTTTCATATAGTATGAAGATAGAAGAACTACCCTCTATATTATTTCCTTTATTAGAATATAGATGATTTCACTTCTTACCGGTGTTTTGAGTTATGATTTCACTTTCTATCTGTGTTTTGAAACTCAATTTTTTGAAATTAGTCTTAAACTAAACAAAATCGAGCTCGAATATCCTAGTTAAATAACTTAACCTTTGGGCTCATGCATGTCGGCCATGCAATCAAAATCGATGAGTATAACATATAGTACTTGGGTTTTCATAAAAAAAATAAAAAGTGGGCAAGCTCTTTTTTTCTTAACTTTCTAATTATATATTCATGTGTTTCAAATGCACAACATAGAACCATGAGCAGTCTAAGCAGACAAACACATTGCTCCATATTCCTGTTTCTTAAACTGAGGTCAAAGCAAAGTAATAGTTTTTGTTATCGTGTTTGTTCTTATACGGAGCAAAGTAGAGTAAAAAAGTAGATTAGATATTTTTTTTGAAAGGGATTAGATTAGTTTATAAATAAATACAGGTAAGCTTCGAATTTATCCATCCTCTAGAAGCTTACCAAAAGAAGATGAAGACGAAGCTTCATGAATCATGATCATGACTTACGTATAACAACTCAGTTCATATATGGCGGCGTCTTCTGCTTTACTCAGATTAGGGCTCATAACCCGGAAGAAACCATTACGTAATATCTTAATCTTTATGTTCGTCTTCATCATCTCCAAAACCAGGACTTTCTTCTCGGAGTACTCCAAACAGTAGCAACACTACGTACCCCACATTTTCAACTTTCCATTACTTTAGTTTACTGGCTCGGCTTCGTTTAGTGCAGCTCTGCTAAGCCCTGGTCTTAATCCAGGCACTAATTAATGATTAATAAAACTACAATTAGTCATTGCTTACACTAGCTAGGGTGATTTGGTGCTTAATCATTGTGTACATGAGGTAGTTAAGCTAGGGTTTATGGGTTGCTACGTATTCACGTAACTAACAAATTCCCTCCATTTTTTTATATGTGTGTCCATGGATTATATTCCAGAGATCCATCAGAGTAATCAATTTTTGTTTCTGGATTTATTATAACAAATTAGTTAATTAGTAAGTTCTTGATACTTTTAGATGAGAAGTCCCAATCCGGCCAGGGTTTAGGTTTACCTACCAGCTCACTCTCTCCCTAGCTATATATGGTGGTTGTAATTCTATATTTAAGTAGTACTGGAATTAAATTTTTCATCTTAATTTGTAGTTATTCCTCTGGAGAAGAACAACTTCCTTCAGTCTTATTTTAGAGGGAAGATTGTTGCCATTTTAAAGCAATATTAGGAATCATGATGTAGGATTTATTATTAAACCAATCATGTTAGCTTTATTTGGTGTTGAAATATTTGAGCACCGTGATATTTGGTAGGTATATATTGCATTATCTCAAACCAATCTTGTGATCGATATATAATTATTACATAAAGGAATTGGGTGGTTGGAAACAGTTCATGGTTGTTAAGTACTGCTGGAAATAGCTACAACATTCTCCGATCACTTAAAAAGCTAACATTCTCCTGTATATAATGTTCAAAAAGAAAATAAACACTAGCACATGAAATTTAAAAACCTTTGAAATTATGATTATACTACTGATCAGCCTGCCAATCAATTGGATGATGGATGACTATATCTTTCAAAACATATCATCAAACATATATCTTGACATAGCTAGAACTACATTATTCACTTAAAAAATTGAAACTCTCTAAAAAGCACAGTTGGCTAAAAACCCTAGAAGCTTGTTGTTATTGTTGACTATGCATGGTCAACCTCATTAGCTTCATTTTCTTCTTCTCTTTTTTTTTTTTTTGTAAATGATTGTATGTGTTTTATGGTGCTCGGTATTTTAAATTAAGTATTGTTTCTTGTTATACGTCAAATACCATTTAAGTCTTTTTACCCTAATCAAATATCATTGTAGTAATTTTCCCACTTCTTGATCACGAAGTTTTTGATCAATTACTGAGTAGCTGAACAAAATTGGATAAGAAAATATTATGAATGTATATATAGAATAAATTGGATAACTGTAAACTGTAATTTAAAAAAAAAAAAAACTGTAAACTGTAAAGGAATTATTTGACATACATAAAGAAAAAGAAATAAATTACAATGATCCTTATATGTGTTCCTGATGTGATAGATCGATCATATGCGATTGACATGGCAAACTACATGATATAAGTGAAGAGCAGACATGGAAACCTAAACACATGCAATCATGCACGGATGCTTCCGTCAAGTCAATTGGTTATACTATGCTACTACTTCATGATTCTGTTTATTCCCTGATTTTAAGGCAACTAAATAGAGATCCATGCCATTATGCTACAAATTGACCAACCACCTGCATGCCGGCCTCACTTGATGTTTAAGAGATTTGTCTGTTCATATTTAAGTTTCATATGATTCGTACCCTAATATGTTAATTACATACTATGCCTGTTTCTTCTTTCACTCTCTATTAAAGTAAGAGTAAGACATCAATTCTAGCTAAGTTTAAGTAAGGGACAATTCTTAAACGAGCATATTCACCTCTATTATCGATTAACATACTTGTACTTAATAAATTTATAATTCAACGGTCCATATATTAAATTAACATTTAAAAATCATTTTTGCAAAAAATCAATCCAATCGAAAATCGTTTAATTATCTAATTAAATCAAACAAATGAATGTATGTATGCCTCTCAAGATGCTCTAGCTCGATCAACAATTGTAATCGTGATTAATTTCAATATACACGTTAATTTTTTCTTTAATGATAATTTGCTCTTGGAACAAATTGTTCTTTACTTTACTTTATCTCTACTGCATAGTATTAAAGTGGGCATAGTACGTATAGATATTACTATACTTGTTAACTTTGAGAACAGATTGAAGAGAGCAAAATACAACACTTTGTTATTGATCTAATTGTCATGATAAAGAACATGTTCAAGTGAAGTGATGCTCGAGCAATCCAATTGTCATTATCTAGAAGAAGGCGGTGCCATGTCCAAGCAGCTCAAATCTATTGGAGTTGGCCCTGGGAACAACTGGACAAGATTGCACATCTGACTTATTGGATCACTAGAGCAGTTAAATAAAATATATATTGCAACTAGTTGTCATGGAATATTACTAATTCATCAGCATTTATTTACTAAAAAAAAAAAAAAATTATTTTGTTTTTGTTTGTTATTGTTAGATTTTGTTTTCTTTTTTATTGTTAGATTTGGTCATCAATTCATTTGAGACATTCGTTTTTTTTCTTTTTCCTTCTTACATGATGTATAGTACATATTTTTTCAAAATTTTACAACATGTGAACTGCACTGAAGAAATGCAGTCTAACTAAGTGTTTAGACCTAATTAGTTTGTTGGAGAGGAAAGATCCCACATTGGAAAAGTGACAAATAAAATATAACTTATAAGTGGGTGACTCTTACCCAATTGTACCGAGGCCTTTTGTGATTAAAACCCAACACCTAACGGGTGGTTAAGTTGGGACAGTATCGGTACAATGGTGGGCCACTGGCCACGCTTGTCGCTGTTTAACATGGTATCAGAGCGGGTCCCTCTCCAATTGCGTCTCCACGTAGGCACGTATCATGAGCCGAAATTGGGGTTCCTTGTATTGCCATTGAAATGAAATTACCAAGTGTCCAATGTAGGCCTTGGATTGTATTGACCAAGTCTCCAATATGAGACTTGTGTCCCAATTTCCAATATGGGAATTGGATGAATGAATTTCACGTGCAGACCTAGAGCTAGGTTGCACGTGAGGGGGCGTGTTGGAGAGGAAAGATCTCACATTGGAAAAGTGACAAATAAAATATAACTTATAAGTGGGTGGCTCTTACCCAATTGTACCGAGACCTTTTGTGATTAAAACCCAACACCTAACGGGTGGTTAAGTTGTGACAGTATCGGTACAATGGTGGGCCACTGGCCACGCTTGTCGCTGTTTAACATAGTTTAGCAAAGTTCACATGGTAGACAAGAGGTTTTGTTCCTGTGTCACGTTTAATTTTCTTTTCCTAGAAATATTTTTCAAAAATCAAGTTCTTTTCTGGGTTTTACGGGTCCTCCTCAAATGCATGACTTGGTCCAAATTCCAATATATGTCAACCTAAAATTTCAGCAAGATTAGAATGAGAATATATATAATATTCGAGTTGAATTAATTGTTGTTTTTTCTTTGGAGTTCAAATGAGATAATTAGTTTCCTATTATCACTTATAATTATGTACTCCTACTTTTTTTTTTTTTTAATATGGTTGATTTTATTAATAATCAAGTCATGATAAACATACCAAAGCCTAAAGAACTTACATAAGAAATTTCGGGACAAACTGGATAAACTTATCTAAGCCACAATTAAACTCATTAAAGTCTAAAGAGATGGTCGCTGAACAGCAAGCCTAACCTAAACAAGAATAACCTCGCCCTCTAAGGAAAAAAAATATTCATCTAGTCTAATCTGCCAAGCACGCAATTGTGGTACAAATATAAACTAGAAACGTCTTAGAAAAGCTTATAGAAATTACCCCTACTGCAAGGGCTCATGTCTAGAATGTTTTATCTTGTTGAAACCCTAAACATGTACCTTCTCCTTCCCCTTGGGGTCAGAGTTAGTACCTGCCACAAGCTCTTCAACATCCAACAACCTCGGCATCAGGTTGGTCCTCTTGCTTTCCAGCTCTCCATCTTGAGACTTAGGCTTGTTCCGACGACCCTTAGGCCGACCCTTCTTCTTTAGAGTCTTCCCAACAGTAACCGAGACCTCCACAAGTTCACCAACATGAAATTCATGAGGTATCACTGCCAAGGTAGGTTTTTGCCGCTTCTCCATAGTCCATTCACCATGGCTGAATTTTCACACCCCCAAAATTCTTGGGTAAATAGCAGCATCAGGCCCATGTGCCACCTCAAAAGCTTGCCCACCAACATTCTCATCCACCAGCCCAGCCAACTCACCACCCAAGTCCAAAGTCAGTCCCCCAGACCCTGGGACCTGCAGGCCCACTACGACCCGACTCAGCAGAAAACCCTATTTTCAAAATAGGGTTTCTCGCCTAGAAATTTCGATCGGCTGCACCCTTCACCCCAGAACCTGAAGACGCCAACCCAGCAGCCCTAGCCTCCTCCGTCCAGAACTCCACACCAGAACCCACCGCCGGCAGCACCTCAGACTGACCTGGTGACCCATCTCCGGACGCGTCAACTGGCACCAACACTGCTGCCAATGTTGGAGCAGTGCTCCCCGATACCGCCGCAGTTAACACGTTGCCAGGCCGTGGTCGAAGAAGCCACAACCCCGACAAATGCCATGGCATTTCTCTTATCTCAGCTCCAAGTCCACCGCCACCTCCGCCGAAAATGAGTACGTACGTCGAGCCCATACACAACAGCGTATATAGTGCACAACCTGGATCCTTTGCACGGGATCTTTCTTCTGCAGCGCATCTTGGTCATACCTTACAAAGCGCCCCAAGGTGTTCCCTAGTAGGGTCAGGGCACGATCATTACGCATAGCCATGCACAACCCTTTCACCGCCACCTAAATCTCCATTGAATTCAGCGGAACCTCCGCTAGATCACATATGCCGTCATAATCCGCCAAGAGAAGCATCGAATTGTTAAAGAACCACGGTCCTCCGTTTAGGACGTGATTCTTCATCTCCTGCTCCTTGAACTGGAAAACAAGGATCCCTCCTTCCTCTTCAAGAATCAGAACTCGCTCTTTCAAACCCCAGATGCCGAAAATCGCCGCGGAGAACGATGGAAGCAACACCTGTTTCTAAGAGAGCAAGCGGCCACATACATAGAAAAAAGGATCTTGGATTGCATCCTCGCCCCCAACTAAATGCACGATAGTCTCCTCCGCCGACATCAGATCAGAGCTCGATTAGTTTCCCCGCTAGAGAAAAAACCCTAGTAGAGAGAAAAAGTCGACTATTCTAACTCATACACCTACTACCCTCTATTGCGGAGTATTTCTGGGACCATTCATGATTTTTACTTTTCTAGCCTAAAAAAAAAATTACATTCTACGTATGGTACAAATTTCAGACAATCTTGTATACAAGAAAAATGAACATATACCTGCCTTATATATAAAAATCTAGATTATGTACTCCTACTGTGATTAAGTTTAGGAAGAAAATAAAAGAATGACTTTCCTTATGAAAACTCCTTGATGGATTATATCAAACTAACTAATGAGCTTCTAATTCTACTAAAGTCTATGCACATTCTATTCTTAGAGATCACGATGGCGATGCACTTATGACCTAGGGTTATCCAATGTAAGCCTTATCCTTTGAAATAAATTTTCTGGGGTTCATAGATGTGATTGGTTTGTTATGAATTTCAAGTCTCCTATTTTTGTAAAACAGTAAAAGAGAAAAAAAAAAAAAAATCAAGGACCGGTGAAATGGGTGCGCATTAGGCGATGGCCTACATGTGTTAAGAATTGGGGTTTCGGATTAAATCGTAAGAATTAATTTAAGTTCAACATTCAACTCAAAGCTTTCGTAAGCAAACCTTAAATAAGTCAGAATTGATTTCCCCAAACTTGGTACCAAAGTCTCTGATATCTGCTGAAATTTCGTGGTAGATGAAGTATGAAACTAATGAAAGCAATGGAATTAAAACCTGGCATTTGTTTTCCTCAGTCTATCCATTAATCATTTATTAGAAGATGAATTACGTACATTCTTTAAAATGTCCCACAAAGTCCACCCAGATTCAAGGGATTATGTCTTTGGCAAGTTTGGAACCATTTGGAGTCTTATAAGATCCGTAGGGTCATGGTTAATTGTTTGGAACTTAATAATTACCACGGTATATTGATTTGTTGAGATTATTTCTTATTTCTTAAGTAAAACTCATATGGGTGCTATATTACTATACATCTTAATTTGTGTTTCATGCACCCTTCATATTGTCTTGCTCTCTTAGCTTCAGTCACTAGTTAAAAGTTTATCTTTTGTTACGAGAAAATTATCAATTAACTAAGGAGAAGAAAACTCTTCGTATTCAAATTAATAAGTTATTGAGGAAATCAAGTCATTGGTAATTAAAGCCGTAAAGGTTGCAAGGTACGGCCCTCCAACCTCAGGAGTTTGGGCACAAGGAGAAAAAGTGGCATCATAATCTGCTGCTAATCCCAACAAAATTATGAGATTTTTTTTTTTTTTTTTTGATGGGAGAATATCATAAATGGTCACTCAACTTTTACTTATTCGACACTTTGGTCACTCACCTTTTAAATATATCACTTTGGCCACTCAACTTTAACTCTGTTATTCACTTTAGTCACTTCTTTAATTTTTTTCATTAAAAAAAATTATTTGCCACAATATTAATAATATTTTCGTCCAATCAATTGTGAAAAATTGAGAAATATGTATTAGAATGATTGGGAGAAGTGATCAAAGTGAGATAATTGTGACTAAAGTGATTGACAGTGTAATAGTTGAGTGACCAAAGTGATACATTTGAAACTTTAGTGACCAAAGTGTCGAATGAGTCATAGTTAAATGACTATTTGTGGAATTCTCCATTTCTTGATACATTAATGTACCAAGAAACAATCTTCCAAAAAAAAATAATCGAGTGAAGAATAGTGACACTAGCATGAGTGATCAACAACTAAGAATTTATTACTAACTACTAACTAATCCCGCCAATCTTGCGCATGAGTAGCAAATCAACATGAAAGCCTCTTTCAAGGCTTCAAGCCGAGCCGAGCACGAGTAAAACAAACATTAAATTCCATTAATAAAATTTAAGAGTTAATAAACAAGTTGATTAGGGAAATAGAAAGAACCCAATGCAATCAGCTCGTACGTAAAAAGCAAATCGGGTTGTGCACCGTCTGCTTTGCTTTCGTCTTTTTTTTTTTTTTTGCTTTCGTCTTATTTTGACGAACCAAAAAAAAAATATCCCTGTTTCTCTTTTCCCCACAGGACATATGGGGTCTCTCTAAAGTCTAAACCAAACCACCAGGTAGAAGAGTCAACCGGTTAAACTGTAAAAAACCCTAAATATTTACCACTCTTTCAGTTCTAGGAGACTTAGGGCTAGTTTGAGATTGCTGTGACTTTTAAAAAAAACTGCTGCTGCTGTGTTGTGAGAATAATTAGCTGTGAATTAAAACAGTTTCGTGTTTGGTAAATAATATTTTTAAAAGTGCTGTCAGTACATAAAATAACTGCAGAGTGTGTTTTGATCCACAGCAGCTTCTAAAAGCAACCTCTAGGCTGCTTCTAAAATCTGCTGCCAGTGACCTATAACTTTCAATTAAAGCTGCTTTTTATTTATTTACCAAACACAATAAAATCTAAAATTTTGAACAAAAGCTGATTTTTTTAAAAGCGAAGCAATCCCAAACGGGGTCTTAAGATTCCACAAAACACATCTACCTCTCTCTTATATAAGCTCCTCTCTTTCACACCCACCTTCATCTTCTTCAACCTTCTCTCTCTCTCTCTCTCAGATTTTCTTGCTCTTCACTTCTTCCGTGACATGCCACAAGTCGATTTGGAAACCCTAGTTGCGGCCTGCGCCGGGGGCTCAATGGATCGGAAAATCGCCTGCGAGACGCAGGCCGATGGCGGAGACCATGACCGGCCGGAAGACGAAGCCGCCGACGCCGACGAACCGGTTGTGGCGGCGGATTTCCCGCCGGAGTCGTTCTGGCTGTCGAAGGACGCCGAGTACGACTGGTTCGACCGGAACGCCTTCTACGAGAGGAAGGACTCCACCAAAGGAAGCAACTCCAACTCCACGAACCTGCATCCGAATTCGAACAACAATTCGCAGCGGTTCTCGAAGAACTTGAAGTCCAAGGCGGCGATTATTGGCCTACCGAAGCCGCAGAAGACGAACTACGCCGATACGAAGCACCGGAGGAACTGTAAGGTCGGGAACGGGAGGTTGTTTCCGAAGCGGTCCGGATCGGTCGGGAAATCGACGGACGGGTCGATGATCGAGCCGTCGTCGCCGAAGGTTTCGTGCATGGGGAGGGTCAGATCGAAGCGGGACCGGAAGCGGCGGTGGAGGAACCGGCAGCGGTCGAGCAACGACGCGTCGTCGATGGAGAAGTCGGTAAAACCGGTCGAGAGACGGAAGTCCGGGTTTCTAGCGAGTTTTCGGGGGTTGTTTCGGCACGGCCGCCGAGGTAAGTCGAAGAGTGACAGCCACGCGCCGTTTGGTGCGGCGGAGTCGCCGCCGAGAAGGAGCAGCATGGCGAGGAGAGCGGCGTTCGACTACGAAACGGCGTCGTGCGACTCGCTGCCGAGGCAGAGCACGGAGAGCGAACCGCCCGGTCTGGGCGGGATGAAGCGGTTCGTGTCGGGTCGGAAATCCGGGTCGTGGGTCGGGGAGCACGGCATCGACGTCGCGTAAAAGCGGCTCCGGGGCTCGGGAATCGAGATTTCTTGATCCGACGGCGATCTGTGGGGGGCTCCACAAGCGACTCGGGAAAGGGGAGGACGCAAAGTGAGTGCGTGCGTGGCGGTCGTGAATGGCAGTCTAGAATGGGACCCGCTTTTTCCCTCTGTTTCAAAAAAATCTGTCGTTGGGATGACGTGGCACGTTGAATAAAAACGGTTTTCCCTCCAAAACGGGGTTTTTGAGAGGTAAAAAAAAAAAGTCTCATCACCACTTTTTGCCGTTTTCTACATTTCGTTGTCGTTTGTATTTTCATTGTTTTAGAATTTAGGC
Source organism: Rosa rugosa (assembly GCF_958449725.1). Classification (NCBI taxonomy): domain Eukaryota; kingdom Viridiplantae; phylum Streptophyta; class Magnoliopsida; order Rosales; family Rosaceae; genus Rosa; species Rosa rugosa. The sequence goes on along the minus strand of NC_084826.1, from coordinate 16,781,078 downwards.
GATGAGGGTGGGTATTTGTAAATAGATATGTTTTTGCGAGTGAGCAGTTGTAAATTTCATTGTAATTTTGGGTAATAAGGTTTTGACGAAATTCTGGTTAATTTAGATGGGTGTGAAAATCAATTTTGAATGCTGTGAATTGAAATTTACCGTAAAGATTAATTTGCGACACAGTTGTAAAACCTGTTCAAGCATGTGCGTTCTATCACATTCACTACATGTTGAGGGCCTTCAATGGAGGTGTTCTCGCCTACCGCAATATAGAAGTTGGGTTGTCTTTACTCACTTTTTCAGATTTGGATACTTTTCTTCATTATTGTACTATGGAGATATGCCGAGATGGAGATGGAGATGGAGAGGGAGAGCAACCTTTGAAATTAAATTTAAAAAAAAAAAAAAAAAAAAAAAAAAGATTATAGTTGGTCTCTTTTAAGATAAGAGTCAAAGACACAAAGTTAATGCAATTTTATACAAAACTTTCGGCGAGTCCGACACAAATCCTTTAAATAAAAATGAGTTCTATAAATGGTAAGAAAAGCAAAAACTCTATTAGTGTAAAAGATCACAGTGATGAGATGGCTCTGTAAGCTTTAAACTACTCCAATTAGAGAAGTCAGTCATGATCAACTGGTCACCTACTGACCAAATATTATTTGGTCAGTAGGTGACCATGTGAACGGGGCCGTTAGAGAAGTTACACTCATACCCTAAGATAGAACTGGTAGTTATATATAGATATCAATAATTGGAACCTCCATCAAACCACCAATTAACTATCGTCACTTCTTTGGGAAAAGAAGTAAACATCTTGCAGCACATCCCAACTCAAAACAACAATCATCTCCAACTTAAATCGCGCTTGTTTGATTCTCGACTGAACTAGCATCAATACCTCATTGTGTTTTTCGAAACCTAGGTTTTCTTTGAAAGATTAACTTCGCAGATAAATTAGTTTGTAAATTGGAACAGGTAGTAGTTTGATCTACATGGCTCGTAGTTTTAGTTTGGGGAAATGATCATTTACTTAATTTTGGGGTTAATTAACCCCACTTACCCAAACACTCTAAGAGATTGCCCACTTACCCAAACACTCTAAGAGATCATTTCCCTAATATCTAATTAAGTATTTTTTTATTCTTTTTTATTTATTTTTGGGACATTTTTGCCCTCTCCTTTTTTGTTACTTAGAGAGAGAAGTGATCGGAGACCTTGCCGGACTCCGGTGACCAGTGGCCGGCCGCGGACTCCGGCTACCGGAATCCCGAATCCGGCTACCAGACTGGTGACCGGATTCCGGTGTCTGATTTTATTGCCCCCTAATAATACCCCGTAATCATATTATTACCCCGCAATAGACATGTATAACTACTCAATAATTTTTTTTTTTCATTCTTCTTTCTTCTTTCCTTATAAGCCTTCTGCCAAATTTCCCAAAAAAAAAAAAAAAAAAAAACAGAACGACGCCGTCCAACAGAGTGACGTCGTCCGAGCCCTGCCAGCGAAGCCCAGACCCGAATTTGGAGAGTGGAGCTTCGGAGCTTCCCGGACCTCTAACGAACAAAACCGGCGAAGCCCAAACCCGAACTTGGAGCGTGGAGCTTCGGAGCTTCCTAGACCTCTGACGAACAAAACCGGCGAAGCCCAGACCCGAACTTGGAGCGTGGAGCTTCGGAGCTTCCTGGACCTCTGACAAACAAAAACGGCATCGCCTCTGTCCAGATCGGCTCCGACGAAATGCCCTGTGCGTATATTAACCTCCGCCGTTCTACGTCTTCTGCACTGCGATCCAAAACCGAACGCAGTAGTCGCCGATCCGAATGCAGTAGTCGCCGAGATCTTGGAGATGCAAGACTCGTCGGGGGTCTTGGAGGCCACCAGAAATGGAGGAATTGTAGAGAGAGGTTGGGCAATTTAGGGTTTGTAGTTTGGGATATGAGTACGAAGCAGTGAGAGAGAGAGAGAGAGAGAGTCGAGAGAGTATGAGGGCAATACTGTCAAACACTGTTAGATTGGGTAAATGAGGTTAAAAAACTCTTAGTGGAGTAAGTGGACAATTTTTAAGCTAAAATTGAGTAAGTGGTCACGACCCATTTTAGTTTTAGAGTACATTGTCAAATTGTTAACGCATGGTGTAATCATGATTACTGTTCAATGGACACAAATTGAACCAAAAGCTTTATCAATTTTCTTTTATCTTAAAAAGAACAGACATTAATCAGGGTAGCCCCCCCTTGTAATCAGGGGTTTAGGCTCAATGTCCCCCCCATTGTATTCGACGGTTTCATTAATCAAGGCTTGAGGGCAGCCGCACCAGCCATTTCTTCAAAAAAAAAAAAAGAACAGACATTTGAACTTAAAAATTCATTGATCTTTGTCAAGAGAAATACGATTTGACGAACTATGTTTCACTATATTCCAAACATACTACTGCGTAAATGACTTCTTTAAGCAAATCCCCGCCTGCAACAAATAGCCATCATCATCATTCATCAAACAGTAACACAAATTGACGTTTTCCAATACAATGCTTAATTATTTCTTCTTTGACCTTAAAAGAACAGACATTTAAACATAAAATTTTATTAATCTTTATTAAAAATTATTATTAGACCAAAAAGAACAGACATTTAAACTTAAAACTTTATTAATCTTTATTAAAAAATTATTATTGGACCAACTATGTCTCATTATTTATTTAAAATGCACTACTGAAATGAATTCTCTAAATATTGACGTGAGCAGCTCTCCACACATATATACTGAAACAAACAATTCCTCTAAATCTACATGTGAAGGTTAATATTTTGATGACTTTTGTCAGAAGGGACCAAGATGTTTGCATCATCCAGTCGTAGAATTTTAGAGTCTGGTCATCTATTTGGACATTGTGTTCTGTTGACTCGGAATGTGAAGGTGGAACAATTCTGTGAAAACTATATATATATATCATTGAGAATATGACTGGATTATCACTCTCATAATTTTTTGATGAGGAGAATATCACTCTCTTTGAAAATGTCCACCTTGCCGATTAGTATAGAGAGTTATGTCATTGGAAAAAGTTGATCCCTAAACTAATTAAACTAAACCTATTCACACGTTTTTCAACCCTTTGAGTCCTCCAACCCACATTTTTTTCTCATTGTAATCATTCCACTTGCTTACCAAACCTTACATTATGTTTGTTTGGGTTTTCGTCACAATACAGTTACCCAAAATAGAGTTAATAACTCGTCCCTCAAATTATAAAAAAAGTCACAAATAGTATCCTAATTGATATTTCTGTTAAATTTTTTATTCGTTGTACTTGGTTCTAACACAATCCTGCCAGTCTGTTCATCCATAAATGATCAGATCCAGTTGCTATGATTGTAAGAACAAAATTAGGGCGGATATTTAGGAGAGAATGAAGCTAGTAGTTGTGAGTTGTGACTTGTAGGGTTAATGAGCCACACAATTAGTTGTTTTAGGTCCTTGTGTAATCTTGATATGCAACCTTCTCATTATCAAAACTGAAAGGGAAAGGCATCGACCCCAACTATACATCATCCCAATATCATACATTTCATGCTGAAATTGATGCATATAGATGAGGTTGATTCCTTTCAAACATGAATGTTCTAGCTAATCACCCTTTCATAATGTGATATACATAAATTGAACTGTCTATTCATAGAATATCTTCGCAAGAAGTCAAGCAAATTTTAAAATATGGTCAAACATACATATAGTCAAACAATTATCACGATAGGACAAACATAATATTTTGGATAAAACACTGAATTATATGTGATACAAAATAAATAGTTAAACACAATTATTTTTATCTAATTTTTTGCTAAAATAATCTTTCAAAGAGAAATTAAAAAAGAGATAAACCGCCCAGCACCATTTGGTCTAGTGGCATAGTCTCCCCTTTATAAATGAAATGTTGTTATAGCTAGCATTTAAGTTGTTTATTGGATAAAAAAAAAAAAAAGAGATGGACTCCCCTTATTTTCTGCCTCCTGAAACTACTGTGAAGAGGTTGATGTCACAACCAGGTACGTGGGATGCTTGCTTTATTAATGAAACTTATGGAGAGCTTGCCGCTCGTTTTTGCCTTGTGTTGAGTGTTTGTTTAAGCGTAGAATTTGTTCCCAATCGGGGTGTGCTAGAATGTGGAGGTCCGAAAAGAAACAGTGCTTCATTGCCTTTGGGAGTGTCGTGTGGTTAAGGAAATTTGGAAATTGACTTGGTTATGGCCAGTCTACAAGATTTGGAGAGAGCCATATTTTGTTGATCTGTTTGCACATGTGATGGCATCAGGGGAGCTTGAAAAAGTGGAACTTTTTGGCCTCTTAACTTGGTGGATCTGGAAAGACGAAACAATGAAGTTCATAGACAAACTACTATGGATCCTGGTGAACTGGTAAGGAAATGTTGAGACTGGCAGGGTGAAATTTTGCAAGCATTAGAGAAGCAGCAGGTAAGACAAAATATTGATAGAAGGGATGATGAGGAGGTTGTGGTTTGGCAGAGACCTCAGACACATTGGTGTAAGCTGAATTTTGATGGAGCTTGTGACCCAAATGAAGGAGGTTGTGGTTTGGCAGAGACCTCAGACACATTGGTGTAAGCTGAATTTTGATGGAGCTTGTGACCCAAATCAGGGGTGGGTGCAGTGATCAGGAATGATATAGGAGATTTGGTGGGTGCGTTGGCTGTTCCTATCACTGCAGCATTGAAGCCTATTGCTGTTGAAGCTTTGGCGTTGGAAGAGGGACTGAGGTATTGGAGGCTGCTGGGCATAACAATACTAGAAATTGAAGGTGATGCGTTGTGCATCATTAGTGCACTTTCAAGCAGAGTTAAACTTGTCTGAGATTGGAGCAGTGTTAGAGGGAGTCCATTTGCTGATACAAGATTTTGAAATGGTGAACTGGAAGCACATGTGTGAAAAAGCCAACCAAGTAGCTCATGGTCTGGTGAGATCAACTTTGAAGATGGTCCAGCCTATGTTTCGTAAGGAGGTTGGTCCTCCGTGGCTTGGTATCAATATCAACTTAAGAGAGCATAGACAAAAAGACTTGAGAAAGGCATACACAAACTTATTTTTCTCTTCCATTCATAAAAAAAAAGTACACTAATGTCGACAAAATATCAGCTAGATGGTGACTTATACTACTCTCTTCTAGTTGCTAAGCTCATGGAAGAGCTCAATTTTGCGTCCATTAAGAGGCTGCAGCGGTCTTGAGTTGTTCTTGTAATCTGCTCCCAATGGTGCTTTTATAGCGTCTATCTGAGCCTTGGAAATGTACCTCACCTGCACATATGCATTTATGCTTCATCATATGTTCCATCATTTTCATCAAGCAGATCGATATATAAGAACATAAGATGCTTATGCATGTTATCTGCATTCAAGCTGCCACGAATCTAAATCATTCATTCAAACAAATATCAACAAAATCAATAGTCCAGATTCACGGTCTGTGTTTATGTTGCCGGATTCTCTGTAAGTGAATATTTCCAATATATACAAGTATAACAGGGAAATGAGTGATTAGTAGTACCTTTCCAAGGATGTTCCAGATGACATTCTCAGTGCAAGGAGGAGAAGAGAGAGAGCCAACATATCTCCAATATTTGCGGGTTCTTTTATCGAACTCTTTCATGTCTATATTTCCTAGGGGAATATGTGCATCCTTATCTCTTCTGCATACCTCCTCGGCCAACTCCGCCAGCTTGTCCTTGATCTGAAAAATCATAAATTGTAGTTATATATGTCAAATTATTCCAACTAATGTAATTTTTAAATAATCCATTGAATCCTTGAGCTAATTTGGCATGAGGTTTGGTGCATTGGAATTAAGTTTGTCATGGAATTATCTGCATTCACATATAGAATGGTATTCGATCATTTGATTAATACATATTTGTATTTAATGGTTTTTTCCCCTCATGTTAGACACCCATTTTCCCCAAAAACTTAAGCTACCAGGATCATCCCAGCAGGGAGAAGGGAATGGCTCAACCAGGCGAAGCTACATAGGGCCTGAGGTGGCCCCAGCTAGAAACCTCTATATATACCATGTTAACCCACATCTTGAGACTCCTCGCTGCAAACCCCCAACTCGGACTAAGGGATCATATACTAGTTCTTTGGTAAATACATGCATGTAACAAGAAACTAAATATATGTACCTGAGAGATGAAGATGTCATCTTTGCCATATTGGAAAAGATTTGCCACAACTGCGATGCTATTATCATCTGCCAGGTGAACTAGATGAAGCTCCGCTGGAAATCTGTAGAACTCAATGAAATGCCAATAAGCCCTGCAGCTTTTTTTGTAATTAGGACACACACAACTCTTTTTTTTTTTTTTTTTTTTACAGAGAATTCCTGGCTAGATTTCATCTCAGTTTGTAACATTCATGTGCTAATCTATTCTCCTCTGTAATTTCAAGTGTCATCAGTAAACCAGAAAGAGGAGTATATTGGCTGAGAGAGAGAGAGAGAGAGAACACATACTGGACTCCATTAATACGGTGTTCAGAGGGAGAATGCCAGTGCAGCTGCTTCAAGTTGTAATTCTTACCATCTATGACTAATGTTCCGGCAATTTGTCCATCGAAATGCACCTGCATGGTGCATACAACAAAATCCGTCCCAAACTTTGAGCTAGCTCAGTGGTTAAAATGAATGACAATATGTATATCAAGCTAATTACTTGACATTAATTCTCCCTCACTTGCAGCCTCAACTGGCACGTGGGTGCAGACAGTACGGGGGAATGGGGTACGCAATACAAGACCTTTTGTAAATTAGGGCGCTCATACCATGTTAGATAATCACTAACCTCAAACGTTTAATGGAATGGACAAACATTATACATCAATATCAAGCTAACTAACAACTTATGGATCGCATAGAAAACAAGAACTTATATATATATATATATATACAGCCCTTCTTGGCTGCGGACGTCCGCACTTTTTGCTTAGGTGCGGATTTCCGGTTTTGACCCACTTTCCGATCACATTTTCACATCTTAGCCGTTCAGTTTTTAGGTCCTAATGTATAGATCACCTCTGCAAAATTTCAGCCAATTTGGTGATCATTAAGGCATTCAAAACTGCAAATTACAACAATATATACGAACGGTTCCGGTTCGACAGATTCGGTTCGTTCGTGTAAATTGTAGTTTTGGATGTCTTAACGATCCCCAAATTGGCTGAAATTTTGCAGAGGTGATCTATACATTAGGTCCTAAAAACTGAACGGTTAAGATGTGAATGTGTGATCGAAAAGTGGGGAAAAACACAAAATCCGTACGTTTTTGCTTAGGTGCGGATATCCGCACCTGAGCAAGGTTCTATATATATATATATATATCCAATCCAGAGCGGAGCTCCGCTTTGAAATTAACGTGTGAAGTTCGAGTTTTGGGCCATTTTTTGGTCGCATATCCACATCTCGACCGTTCAGTTTTTAGGTACTAGTGTATAGATCATCTCTGCAAATTTTCAGCCAAATTGATGATCGTTAAGGTATCTAACTCGCTTAAACCAATGGACGGACTGAATCTGTCAACCTGAACCGTACTAGCTTTAAGGCAATTATCAATGCCTTAGCGATCATCATTTTGGCTGAAAATTTGCAGAGACGATCTATACACTAGTACCTAAAAACTGAACGACCGAGATGTGGATATGTGACCGAAAAGTGACCAAAAACTCGAACTTCACACGTTAATTTTCAAAGCGGAGCTCCGCTCTGGATAGGATATATATAGCCCTTCTAGTGAGGGATCAATTTTTTTGGTCTTTTCTAGGGATAGGGCATTAGACCAACTTTTCGATCATATTTTTACATCTCAACCGTTTAGTTTTTAGGTCCTAATGTATCAATCACTTCTGCAAATTTTCAGCCAATTTGATGATCGTTAAGGCATCCAAACTGCAATTTAACATTATAAAAACGAACGGTTCCTGTTCGACAGATTCTGTCCGTTCGTGTAAATTGCAGTTTTGGATGCCTTAACGATCACCAATTTGGCTGAAAATTTGCAGAAGTGATCTACACATTAGGACCTAAAAAATGAACGGTTGAGATGCCGAAATATAATCGAAAAGTTTGTCTAATGCCTATCCCTATAAAAGACCAAAAAAAGGGATCCCTTAGTGGAAGGGCCCTCTATATATATATATATATATATATATATATATATATATATAGCCTTTTTGGTGAGAGATCATTTTTTTGGCAATTTTAAGGGATTGCTTATTAGATCGACTTTTCAATCACATATCGGCATCTCCACAGTTTAGTTTTTAGTAAATTTTTAGCCAATTAAGTTGATGATCGTTTAGGTATTCATAATCATGATTTACTATTTAGAACATAAACAGTTCAGGTTAGATAGATTCGGTTTGTCCATTGATTTGATCTAGTTCGGTACCCTAACGATTATCAATCTAGCTGAAAATTTATAGAAATAATCTGCTCATAGAGACCTAAAAATAGAACGGTGGAGATGCTGATATGTGACTGAAAAGTCGGCCTACCTAATAAGCAATCCCTTAAAATAGCCAAAAAAAAAAAAGATCCATTAGTGGAATATATATAGTGGATCTCCTTACTCTAAGAATTATATGATTTTTACTAGTTTACACTAATATATGACCTAACTAATTGATTTCAATAGTTGATCATTTAGATTCCTATGCAAGAATTGTGTTTACAAAAAATTAACCAAATCCTTAATCATTTGGTCATTCAAAATTGTGTAAACAAATGTAGTATGTTAGATAAAATTAAAACAAATGTTATGCTAATCCAATGGTTAAACGGTTTTCGATTTGGCTGATTTTTTGTAGGATTCATATGAACTAGAGAATAAATGATTTTCATTATTAAAATACATGCTAAAAATAAAAACATTATCACATTTAATTCAAGTTTAAGGAGGTTCTTTGTAGATCCTCCCTATATATTGTCAACTCACCTTAACGGAGTAGCAAAAGAAGTTTCTTACGTAATCCTACCAATATAATGATAGTAATAACATGAGGACTATTATGACTATAAGATGCACAAAAGTGTGGAGGAAGTCAAGGAACGAGTACCCCAATGTTAAAGCCATTGTTGTATAATGTGGCATTCAACGCAAGGTAATTTCGGGTTAATGGCTTGAAATTCCTGCTACGAATAACCTTGTCCTTGGCAAGGTCCAGAGGAGATTGCTTCTTTCCATTACATGCTGAGAAATATGGACTCAAGCTTCCCCATCTCTGAGGGCCAGTCGCACCCGAGTAAGTAAATCCAAGCGACTTCAGCTCTGGTACATAAGCGGATATGTTTGTTTCAAACAGAAATGATTAGCAACAATTTCAACCATTTTATGACAAGAACTAATCAACTCAAACTCATAGCGGATAATTGTAAATGCGTGGAAGATAACTAACACAATTGATAGCAGAAAGAAACCCAGCAAGCTTAGTCTGCACTTTACAATGAGAATTGGGGGAGAAACTAACAGAGAACATTCAAGAAAACAAACAGGGGAAAGGTAAAACAGAGTTATAGATTAGAAAACATCATCTAAGAGCCCAAGAAGTTGGACATGAACTATGAACATATGTATATGCTAAGAGGATCTGAGGGAGATAGAGATGTCATACCTTCCACAAAGCAAGCTGAAGAACCAACAAGCAGCAATGTCACCATGAGGATCGACACCGAAATTCTTGGAGCCATTTAATCTGTTCAATGTATTCTAAGCTCGTCCAACCTTAAGATTCAAAAACAAAGAAAGAGTGGATGTGGCTAAGTTTTGATCCAACTTGAGGGGTTTTGTTCTTTTGCTGCTGAGGTACCTAAACCACGCCTGTGCTTATATAGCCGTTATATCTCGACACTCTTGAGCACCTTAGCACATCTGTCTCTACCTATTTATACACTTTCTGCTAGCCCAATATTCCATTATTTACAGTTGATGATTGGCTTTCTAATTAGTGCTACACTGCTAATTATGTGCTTATTATGATATGTCCGTCTCTTTTGATGGATCAGTTTATCAATAGGGGCCTTAGATGTTAAGTGTCAAAGTAGCTTTTCAAGGTTTGATAAGGAATTGACAAGCAGAAAGTGGAGACACACAGAATTGCACTATAGCATTTTTTTTTTTCGATAGAAGTTGCACTATAGCATATTGAATATCATTTCAGCCTTCAGCCCAGAACAAAGGAAAGGAGAAACGAGCTACCTCCCTCATCTACTATTGGGTAGGGGTTAGAACATGCTTGCCTAATCGAACACTTTGCCTCCACCTCAGAAATATATAAAACTGAGAGGTGATATGTCCCACTTGCTCCAACATAGATCCACCGCCCATTGAAGCCATTGGCTTCTGATCATAATCTTGAGATTTGGTTTCTTTGGTTGTCTCAGCATTGCAAAATGTAACACGAGTTTTGTGTCACAAATTTTTGTTATCTTAGATATTTTTATTATTATTCTTAGATATTAAAATTATTTTATCGCTCTGAATTTTACACTTAAAATTAGTTGTTCTTCTAAACTTCTAATTTGATCGCATGTGCCATTCACTAATCTATTAATTTATTCATATATTGTTGTTCACTCAAACTAGTTTTTAGCCTTTAATCATGCAAGAAACACACTATTTACATTATCAAAGCTAAAAATTGACCCTAAGTGGGCATGCATTGTTACTAATTTATGAAGAAATTAAGGAATTAGTTTACTAATGATTATGATTGATCATATTAGAGAGTATAAGGGCATATGTGATTAAATTAAAAGTTCGGGGGCACAGACGATTTTAGGCATAATGCTGAGTTGAACTGCTGCATCGTGCTGAGTTGAACTCAAAACTTTTCATTTTTAAAAAACTGATGATACTAGACTAAATGGTTGTAGACAGTTTTTTTTTTTGCCGGTACGACTGCTCTCAATTCTCGATTAATGAAGCTTCTGAATACAATGTGAAAATGATACTAAACGATAGAAACATGCACAAATTAACAAAGAGTGTCATATATATTGAAATCATTCAATGATAAAACATTCGGATTAAGTAATACCAAACCGGAATTGGCATGTCTATTCCATCTCTTCATGCGTAAAAATTAAAGGTGATTGAAGCAAACATGGTTTTGTGGGGGACTAATAGTTGAACCACTACTCTTAGATCTGGCCGGCCTATGCCTCATCATCCACCATTCCACCTTCACTAACGTGGGTTAAAATCACTCTTCAATATTCATCATCACGTCAAAATTGATGCCTTACAAGGAAAGTTTGCAGGCAGCATAATCTTCTTGAAGAAATCCTCAGGCTGATATGGGATATGAAATCAAATGGGAATATCCTTTAACCCTATAGATAGTGTTAAATCCCTGTGCAAATTGGTTCCATAGCTCAATTTATTAGCTACTAAAAGAAGGTTCAGTGCTTAACTCTAACCACTATGAACGGTTTTCTCTTGATTATGATGGCAAGATTCGAGCCTAAGTGTAGGGATAAAATACTCTGACACTAAACTTAGAAGTCCCCACAACTACGTAGCTTAATCAAGTTCATATTAAACAAAAACTTGGACCTGAACCAAATCTCCGTCAACCTATGTTTAGGAAAAAGTTAAGGACCATAAATAAAAGAAAAGGAATAAGAAAATCAGGGAAAACCAGTAACACAAAGTGTAAGCTTTTCTATAGAAGCTTCAAGATGGAGAACACAGCATAAGGAAGAATGTGGCTAACAGATGCTCCTATATCACATTTGTGGACCATCTAACACAGATGACCAAACCAAACTTAATGGCTGGAGCACCACTACAAGTCAACCATCTTGGTCAACAAGTGCTTTTGCATACTGGTATGTTTCACTAAACTCATGAAGCAGGAATCAAAACAAAAGGGAGCAAGTTCAAAAGGTGATTGCTGCTCTTGGTGTCAAGGACCTTGAATCTACAATTATAGCAAGACTACTTCCCCAGTTTGAACATTTGCTAGGAAATGATGAATAGCCAATTTGGATTGGGTGTCCTACATTCTTGTTCACATTGACATGATAACCTCAACATCCACTAAAGGAGAGCACAATGGATGAAAGGATAACCGGCCATTTCATTGTTCCTTAACAACTTAACCTACACAAACCTAAAATGCATAGGATAATAAAGAGAAAGTTGTAGGCTATATCACCGGTAGAAACAGTTATCCTGATATCCGTTCCCCCTCAGCTTTATTCTTCAAGACAAATACTACCCCCCACTGCTACACATGGTTTGGTTCCAAACTGATGTACACCAATGCAAGACTATGTCCTGTTGTTGCGCTTGTGATGGGTTTCTGGTCCCTCGTTCAGAAGATATATGCTAGGCCTGGTCCCTTTGTTCTGGAGTTTTCTAATGTGTTGTCCCAATACACCACTGATATAATGTAAATATAATATGCAGATAAACATTTGAAATTCTACAACAGATACACCTCTATATCCTTCTATATCCCCTGATGTGTTTCTCTCTGAATTCTGCAGAAAATATTGTTCAATGTGATTGTCAACCTAGAAGGGAGAAAGTAGGAACCTTTTTGATCGTGATGGGTTCAAACGCTGAGACAGAAACAGATTACTAACCAAGCTTCCACCATACAGCCTACATAACATAAAAGTGACTAAAGACAGAATAAACAGATAGCAAGTGAGTAGCAGACAAGCTCAATTATTTACCTGCCAAGAATTAAACTTGGCGAAACTTGGGATTCATTACGCCAATGAAGTTCTACAATGATGACATGATCTAGTAATTTCAGTAACCTTTCAAAACATAATCAGAATACTCAAGTAACAAACTATAACGTCTACTAGAACACAAAACTTATGATGATATGACAAGCAGATATCGGTAATGAAGGTAAACTGAATTTAGATATGTAGTTGAACACATACGCGATGAATAATGTAACTGATAGTCATGATCAATTATTATGGAGGATAATAACTTAACCGATACAGAAAAATAATTTTGAAACGTGGTATCATAATACTTTAATAGCAATAATTTTAGTTCAGTATTGGCTTTAGTAACTAATTGCCTACTAATCAGATACTTCATGGAATAAAACTAATGTTATGAAGATCATAACCAACAAGAATGCATGATGACCAAGAAACCCATAATTTTCCTTTTGAAACGTTGCCCGACAATGATGTGAATGACTGGACTGGAGTACTGGACATACAAATTGAAGCTCGTTTTTATAAAGTGAAGAATCAAATGCTTTATCTGACCATCAAAAGCACTTGGATTCAAGTCTCTTTGTGAAAGGGGAGTGTCTGGCACTCTGGTATTATGTCATGATCAATCATGTAACATGCCCAAGTTGCCACAAAAAATGGCCACATTAGTCCTAAACTGTTGACAACTCTTTTCTTCTCTGCTTCAGAACAGAGATAGAGATTCTCCAACTAAAGTAAAGGCTCCACTTTAGATATACTTCAGTCACCCAAGTCAGATGATCATAGACGACACTCCTACTACATTCTTTTGTAAATTACCTTCAAAGCTAGGTTTTTAATCTTATACTCAGTCAAAAGTTTTGATTAATTAGATAGACAAGGGGCAGAAGTTATAGCAACTCATAGTTCCTGTGGGAAAGCACCAGTACTTGCGAGATCTAATATCAACCATTTTCTCAGGGAGCGTAACAGGAACATACCTCAGTCCAATGTAATGGGGGCTGGGTACTCCAGAAAACATTATGAAGATACTTATTCCTAGAGTCAGTGAATGAAATCCACTGTATACCTTCTTTCTTGGTTAAGTAACATTTTTGAGCATTCAATCTTGTCGGTTAATGTTTCTAGTCGAGTAAAGTTAAGGAGTGCAACTCTCAGCTAACAATGACAAATCCCTGACCGAATCACTTCTACACAGTAAGCAACACTGTCCAACGAATCAAAGATTTGTTCATCTTCAGCCTTCGAGTTTGCTTTTAGTTTTTACTCATATTGCACTGAGTTCTTTTTGCGAACTGATTTTAAAAGCTTCTATCTTTATGAACTTCCTAAGGATCACCATCAATGACACATGGGTTTAAGATGATAAGCGGATAATTGTCTTCCACACAAAAGCATACGGTGTTAGTTTGTAATCAATTTAAAGCTAATCAGCACATATATCTTCAAACATGCCCATATGGTGACGTAATCTAATTTAAAAGGAATTTGGAGTAGCCAATATGGAAAAAATTAAAGGAGAGTGCCATTTTTCTTTTCTTTTCAAGAGCAGCCTATCATTTGCCAATAACTGAAGTCAAATTCTATTACAATTTTCCTCCAAGGAGGGGACTTAAGTCTACAGAAAAAGTTAATTACTTGTTTTTTAGTCTTTTTCAAGATAACCATCTGATAAACCCTAAAGCCAACCCACTAAGTTTTCTCTCTCTCGAGCAAACCCTAAAGCCGAATTCGACTGCGAGATCTTTCCTCGTCCGGTGGCGCCCTGGCGTCCGAGCTGGCTTCCGGCCTCGCTGACGTTAGATGGCTGCTGCCGGACGGGGTGATTGATACTATTCACCGAGGCTCCCAACGTTAGGTGCCTTGCTCGAGGTTTTCCGAGTGGAGTTGGTAGCAGATTTCGGTCGACGTCGCGGGGGAGTGGTTGCACAGGCTCGGTGGGCCTCGCTGACGGCGTTGGATGCTGCGGAATGGATGGCGGCGTGGGTCGTGGGTGCTGGATCGAATGGTGCGTAGGCCTGGTTCGAGGTGGCAAGGTCCTGCGGCTTCGTGGCAACTGGCTCCGTGGCGGCGAATAGGGCGGTGGCGGCTTTGTGGTGATGGAGTCGGGTGCAGGTGCATCGGAGCAGCTGCCTGACTTCTGGGCGGCTGACGTCACCCGCTGAGCCTCGCTGACGTCACCGAATGGGCCATCAATCCTGCTGAGCCTTAAGTTTTGGGCTTCTGATATTTGGGCTGCTAGGTTTAAATTTGGACTAGGGCTTTGGCCCTTGGTTCAATCCTATGTTTTTAGCTTTTGTCTAATTACAATAAGTTTCTTGTATTAGGAACCTAACGAGTCTAGTTTTGGCTTGTCTATGAGCAGTAAGTTCTAATATAGTAGGTCTATCCTATGTACCACTGTGGCTCCTCCGCGAAGTCTTGTCTGGCCATTGTTATGTGTCAGCGGATGGGTATGTAATGGCCTTGGCATGCACAATTATCAATGGAATTCCCATTATTTCAAAAAAAGTCTACAGAAAAAGTTACTATTCTGCTAGAAAGAAAAATAAATAAATAAATACGTCTAAATATCTGTTTTTTTTTTTTTTTTTTTTGAGTAAAAGAGGTCATCCTATTATGTAATTCAGCAAGCAGTACAAAAACGATCCACCCCTATGGGGTCGTCAGAAAGAACCGTTCCGTAGAAACTACTACAAAGCCACCCCTAACAAAAAGAGCAAACAAACTAGTAATCTCCTAGCACACCCACCTTTTAGGATTAAGCCCAAAACAAAGAAAAGTAGAGCCCCGAAGAAGATTAAAATACCCCAGTGGGGACGACGAGGTCTCTCTTTTCTTTGCGATCTCTCCCGCTCAATGCAAGAAAAAAATAGGCCCATCATCCTTTTTTGAAAAAGAATGGAGACCCAGAGCTAAATTAAAAATTGAAAACAAAACAACTGTCTGGGCCCAATACCAAATCCTAGCAGCCCAATATAAGACCCAACCAAAACATCTGGGCCAAACCCTAGATGAGACGACAGTCGTGCCGCCGCCGCCAAGCACCATTCGCCGGAATACTCTGCCTGCACCTTCACCACCAGTGATGACACCCTCCTGGAGACAGCCACCCATACCAACCAGCATCGAGGACCGAAATTTATCCAACTCCGGCAGATGAGAGCAAGCTCCACCACCAAGCTCTTCTAGCCTGACATCAACCTCTGTCGCCAAAATAAGCTCGGGGTCACCACCGATCCCTTTATCCTCCATAGAAATTGACCGATCCCAGCCCAGCCAGAGATCACCATCGCCATGCATAAAGGCCCCGATACCGATGCCCGCTTTCGAAAGCTTCATCCAGCCTGCAACCCGGTCCCAAGCCAAACCATCGTAGTATAAGTCCACACCCATCGTAGTATAAGTCCACCCCACCGGCAGCCCTCCCCGAATCCCAACAATCCAGATCTAAGGAAGCGCGCTCTCCACCACCGATCGTACTCCCAGAACACATACCCAGTGTAGAGTCACCGGCAGTACCACCTATACCGCCGTCGTTGTCACCACCACGGAAAAGGGGAGAAGGAAGGAGAGCGCTACCTCCCTTCCAAGGTACAAGACTACCACCAACAGAAGTCAATTGCAGTCGAGAAATCTCCCTTGCAGGAGTCAGGAATAGACATCGAGGAATCGCTCCCTCGCCGCCGTCTTCAAAGGAATCAGAAGGAAAGGGAAACCCGCCCTTACTAGCCGAGTTTGCAGCGCCGCCATGAGACACCACGGCCAGAAACCCTAGAAACGCTCTCTGAAGGGAGAGCATTTTGTAATAGAGTCGGAGATTATTCACATTAGAAATTACCACCGTCTAAATATCTGTTTATTCCGGTAAGAGAGTAGGGCATACATATATATACTTATAAATGTGAGAAAATATACAAAGGAAAACTCTTAAAAATGAAAAGAGAGCCCACATGCCTTCAAAACGTATTGCTCATTGAAGAGCATAAGTTGCTTTTAGATATTCGATAATTTCTGCACTTTCAAACATGTTCACCCCAGTATTGGGATCTTCCAGGTATGGTGCCTGTCAACCACCATTAATGCTAGATTAGTATTTGTGTTATGCATGTCAAACAGCAAGTAACTTTTCATTATCATACGATCAAAATCAAACTTCAGGAACTGACTGCATGATATTGAAAGTACCTGAAAACGTCCGACTTTCTGATATAGTATCTGTCGTTTGGGGCTGCCACGAGCACAGCTGAAAAGAGGTATTGATATTAATTGTCTCAATAACACAGATACACAAACAGAAAATACTGAAAGGAAGGCTGAACAAAAAGCTCCCAAAAAAAGGTAGTGGATTGTTTCACATTAGAATAAACTAGGACTGTCACTCGGTCGGTTCGAATCGGTATAGGTATTACTAACTTCAAAACCAAAGCTTTCAACTTCAAAATTGAGCTACTAATTACCAACCAAAATGTTTGGTTTTTAATCATATCTACCAAATTCGGTATTTTGGTTTTCGGTATTACCAACTTTAGGACAACTAATTCTTTGTAATATAAATTAGAATGAACAAAATTAGGTTTTTCAATTTTATAGCCGTAAACTTCGTATTCATCTACTAATCATAGCTTTCTTTTGTATATATGACATCAAATTTTAGCCATCTTCAATAAAACTATGTTATTTAACCTTTTTCGACTAGATTACTCAAAATACATGTACTATTAATGTAGTATATTGAGTAATGTTCATACTATTATGAAATTTTTTATTTTTACTTCTTAATATCCATGTATGTGTATTGAAAACCACAGTATATAAAGCTAATATTTAGATAATCGGTAGATTTGGTATTTACCAAAACCAAACCAACTTTTTTGATAATTTTCGATTTCGATTTTATCTGTCTCAGTTACCAAAAAGTTAGTTTACCAAACCTAAAGTATCTATTGGTATTCGGTTGGTTTGGTAATTACCAAACCAAGTGGCAGCCCTAGAATAAACAATGAGACAGACGCAAAAATCTTTTACAACACAAAAGAAAAAATTATCATTTAGAAATTTTTGAGATAACATGTATATTCACATCTCAGAGGAATACATGATAAACCCCTGAGAGAGTATAGATATGAAATGCTACCTATGGAAGATTTAGAACATAGAACCACACTGACAGTGCCAGCATACTGTAATGCATAAGGGCTAAAAGTGTACATAGCAGATAAAATGTAACAGTCGATGATTTGCTCATCATATGCAATCAAGATAAGTACAACTAAGCATACTAAACAATGAATACCAGAGATTTAGGGAGAAACTATCACTCTATGTCCACCTAACTCGTTGTTTGTGGCTATACGTGTTAGTGCAGATTCTGTTATGTTTCTATGAAAAGCATTGTGCATGAACATATAAAACGTTGTTGCTAAGGTCATATAAGTTTCTGAATTTACACCAGACTGCCAAAGAGATGATATTGTAAGAATTCTTCGTACCAAGGAAAAAATCATCATCCCACAGCACAGCCACAAACAAAATCAAAAGTGTGCAGATAAAGAGTTCCAGTTTTATAATTGTGCAGTACCCCGTGCTAGATCTTTTCCAATGACTGAATGAGGGTTAATTATAATATAAAGATGGTGCTTATTTACCTGCGATATAAGTGCGGCAGTTCTAACTCTACGAGTACTTCACGTACAAGTTTGCAAAAAGGGGATCCCTGAAAGAGAAAAATGGTTAGAACTAAAACTCGAGAGATCATGAGTGTTTGTACCTACGAAATAAACCAAAATTCAGATCATGGTAGGAGCAGTGTGCATATCTATGAAATAGATCAAGTCATATGCATCTAGTATCTTACCAAGGTGACCTGATCACAAAATTATGATCTAAAGTTAAACTCAAAGATCATGATAGTCTAACCTCATATGCCCATATTTCTAGTGGTTTGGGCGGTAGTTTTGATGGAGTATAGATACTTCCCTGAATAGAAATAGAATACAGGAGACTGGTCAGTGAAGTTTATTTTGCATATAATAGCAAAAACTTTATAATCTAGCATGTGCATTCCGTGAGGATAAACTAAATACGAGAAGTAATTTTGGAGATCACCCTGCAAAGAGGATAAATTTTGAAAACAATTGGCATACTTAAAGCAATTCAAAAATCTAACCTTTCCCGAGCGACCAATCAGAGCAAGGCCAGCGGTCAAAGTCTGCAATAGACAAATCAAATAAATATATAAACAATAAAAAACTAGCAAATTGATCATAGATTGAGAAAACTGCTAACAGAAGAGTCAAATGCTAACCGTCAACAAACCAAGTGACAATGCAATAGGAACATTTCCATCACCTGCACAAATATTGAGGGGGAAAAGGAACTATTTAAAAGAATTTGAGGTGAAAGTTGGCATGAATGATAAGAGACCAAAAGGTAACATAATTGCTAGAAGTGAAAAATAACTTCCACCAACAAATAAACAAAGGAAAAACTGATCATCATGGGAATATAGAGAAGCCAAATTTGTAAAACTTTTCAAAAGGGACAGTCTCTAATTGCCCTATAGAAAAAAAAACTAAATCTCTAGTTGTGTATCTATTCACTGGTTTGTGAATATAAATGAAGGTGATACAATAAACATGATAAAACATATTGATAATAGTCAGATTAACGTGATCACACACCATACTTCCCAACCAAGTACTTGATTATGTCATCTGATTCGTACATTGAAACTCCAGTGTTTGGATCCACCTGCAACCAGACGCAAAAGTTTTAAGCATAGCTGCAACACTAAGCCCTTGAGAAATCACAATAAGCTGAACAAAAGCAGAATATTGCAATAGACATAAGAACAAAACTAGAGAATGATATTAAAGATTAGAAACCACATAAAAAAAAAAAAAAAAAAAGAATCTCTACATTATAGTATTAGAAAACTGTGAAAAAAATTCCTAACATCTTTGTCAAAAAGAAAATTTAATGCCAAGTGCTTTCTAAAAGAGTTTTTATTCACTGGATAAGTGAACTATATTTTAATGAGTCTTTATATATGAACAGGACTTACCAAATATTGAGATAAGTCCTGTTTATGGAAACGGACTTATAATCTCAAAAGAATCTGAACAAAGAAGGCGTTAGAGATCAAACATTTATGCCAGCTTATCAAACATTTAGGCACTAAAGAATCTCAAGTGCTTTCTCAAACGGATTTATCAAACATTTTTCTGCCAGCATCTGACACAAAAGAATCTCAAACCAGCACTAAAGATCCTAAGCTTATCTGAAACTATTACAATTGAGGATGACCATAATAATGACATTATGGAAACAATCCATAATCTCAGAGATTAAAGAGTGCAGGAGAAACTGGAGATAGAATATGCATTACAGATATGTATTTACAAGGTGAAGTTTTATGAACAACAGAGAAAGCTACTTAAATCCATCTAGTTTCCAACAAGCACGGTATAAAAAGCAATTGTCTTTCTTTCAATTATAAATTTCCCATTTCTAGATTATTATCAGTTGTTCCCTACAGAAGTGAGGATAGCTGGGAAAATAGTAATTAGAGAAAGCTATGATATCTGACCATGTAAGGAAACTGCTTTTTGCCGCCCATCTCCCCAACCTTTGGACGGAAGTTTGGACCATTTCTTGGGCACGGATAAAATATAACATCAAGGTCCAGTACTGCAACAATTTCCCTAACCTGCATACACTTAGAATGTCATCCCCCCAAAACAGAGAAAGCACAACATGTAGATTCAGTGATCTACCACCACTATAATAATCAATTGATAAACACGTGATGAACTTCAATTACAAATTATAATATTTTTGTGGATCTTAAACACCATACAAGCACATTTTAAACCAAAATATTGACAATCAAAGAACTGTCTTAATCAGTCGGAGGGAGGTGACGCTCAAATTTGGTTATCTACCAGATAAATATAAGATCACCGGTATGATCTTGATTACAAAACTTTCTATCAATATGCCTAAATCTAAATGCCTGAAGTTGAACTAAACGTCTTATCATATTCATTAGAACACATTTTAGCATGATACCGAATTACCGATGGAAAATCAATGTGCACTTAGTGTCTATACACATGAATGGTTTTTGAAAAGTATCCCAGTGGACATTTTGTTTCATCAGGTATTATATGAAAAGTCTTCAGAAATAAAGATAAGTCCTTTGTTGTTCAAGTTACCTTTCGGCAGAATGGACAGCTGCAAATTATCCGTTGTAATTCGTACGTGTGGGGAACAAACAAAAATACATGCAGTCAGTTTTACGACAGTATAGATCAAACTCTGGGTGGGGACAAGAAAATGCTGCCAGAAAGTATTGAAGTAGGGGGAAATGAAGTACCCTTCAAACTCATATATCTCAACAGGCTTCTCTGGCCGGGGTCCTAATTTTGAAGTCTCCTTGACCTTGGAATCTGTCACATGAAAATTGAAAAGAAAAACTCTTAAAACTCTAATCCGATGGTACTGAAAATTAGCACACTATTGGTTATTCTTCAAAAAGACTGATATACAATAAACCAAAACTCTATATTTATAATGAGAACGTACAAAATGTTCAATGCTTATCATTGGAACATACACTACCACCAGTCATTTAACAAAAACTACAGAAATCAATTTTTATCAACAATGCCATAGCAGGACATTAATTAGATTAACATCTACCATTATAATCGAGAGCATACTGGTCTGGAGGAATCTCATCCTTCGGAACAAACGAAAACGAATACCTGCCATTGTACATCCAAAAACAGAACATACAACATGTCAGCAACTATACATTGCTAGTATTATAACTGGAGCTCAGTAACTAGAACAGTAATTCAGTAATACTAGCTGATTGAATTCATCTCCATTTCTAAAGCCACCTACTTCAGTAACAAATTGACAAGTTTAAAGGAAAATAAATCAATTCACTTATAGTACTCGAAAAAAAAAAACACAAAACAAAACAAAAGATGACACATTTGACAAAGCTGAAGGGAATACCCAGAAACGAAAACGCCACAGCCCAATCGGAAGAACAAGGCAAGAGAAGCACCCAACACGTCCAAACTCTTATCGGGTCGGACTCCGAACCGCTTGGGCTCCGGAGCCTTGAAATTGGGTGGAGGAGCAAATGTTAAAGGTTCAGGCTTTACTTCTGGTTTGGTCTGAACTGAAGCTGATGAACTTGTGGGGGTCTCAGGGGACTCTGTTGTGGCTCTAACAGAGAGTAATCTCCTTGTGGGTATTCTGGGGCATGAAAATGGCGGGAAAGTTGAGGTGGGTATTAGGTTCAGAGCTTTGGCCATGGTTTTTGGGGGGTTTTGGATTTGGAGATATGGAGAGATTGAGAATGTGAACTAATGATATCACTATGAAGATCAATTTTCAGTTGGTGGACACTAAAGAGACAAGTTCTTGCATTTAGTTACTGAACACCTGGAGTTTGAATGGAGTTTGAAATCATATTACCTTTTTTTTTTTTTTGTGGGGAAATATCTGATTGGTGTGTGAGTGGGTATGGTAATCTATCAAGAACATGTGATTGGGTAGAGAAATCCTCTTGTGCATGAGAAATGAGAATCATGTCACTTATTAGTAAAATATCTTAAACTCAATGAGACAAATGTGAAAGTGAAACTTAAGTCGGGCAGGCATTCCAATCATTTCTAGTTATGAGGAAAAGAGAAATTAAAACTTCTTGTTTGGCATTTGAGGTTGCAATGCAATTGTCCTCTTCTAATGGACCTGTCTTGGTCCTCTTGGGGCTGGACCAACCTTGGGGCTTGGGATTGTAGTACAACCTACCCTACACTTTCGTAACTTTGTTGAATGCATAGATTGAATTATTTTTATTATCATCGAATAAGAGAATTTGACAAAGAATTGCATGATTCTTTATTGATAATAGCGTCTTTTATATAGAGGTACAAGAGTACAAAAAATAAAAGGAATCATATTCTAAAAAGATATAGAAATCTATGATTAAATATACTCTTTCTATTACATAATAAATATTATTGCTTTTTTTTTTGGATCTAATTATCATCCATACTTCATTCCAGCAAAGGAAAATTACAAGCAGGGAAGAAACGTAGTACAAAAGCCAAGAGACCTACTTCTAACTCAGTCAAATCATCTGATCTGAGCATAACCTTCTAAATTCTAATAAACAAAAAATGGAGCTAAAAACTCCAGAACACCAATGAGGCTACAGACAACCATAAACCGGCAACGGGCCACAAAATGGTTCGAGCTAACGCCGGCATACCAACTGATTCGTGGCTCAAACCCAAGAAGGAAGAATGAGCACCAGTCATCTTCGCCTCGTCGGCTAGTGAATACACGTGATAGAATCTGTTTTGAGGATCAACATCATAATAGGCGTTGGTGTTTGAAAGCATTGAAGCACAACAAGACTGAAAACGGGTCAACCACAAACAACAATAGAAAACTAAAACTAAAACTAAAACTGGAAAAAACTAAAGAAAAACAAAGTGCACCCGCCAGGCTTAGACCAAAGTTGGATCAAAGCTAAGCCAAATCCAGAAACCAAGCCAAGCCCAATTCTAAAAGCAGCTCACACCCGACCCAAACTTCGGCCCAGACCTGCAACAACCTCAGCTGCAATCCGGATCTCCCATCCCGTTCCTCCAACCTTTTTCGGTGATCCAACCAGCCCCCGATCAAGAACCGACCACCATTGATGGACCACAACAGATCCGCGACCTCTCCGCATGAAGCAATACACCAACCATTGGGACAAAACGCAACCCAGATCGAGAACCAAACTGGAAAGGATCTCTGATCTGCTCGACGGCTGCCCAAACTACCCGATCCAACCAACAACCGGATTAGGATTAACAACCCCCAAAATAGCCCTCTCCCCCTCTGCCGTCACCGGATCTGAAACCATTCGACCCTATGGCTTGATCAGCAGACTCAGACCGGCTCGCACCAACGACTTCCTACACAACCACAACCCAAGGAGAGGAGCATCGGTTGAAAACAAAAACGGTGGGCGCACACCAAGGACTCTCCTCTCTCGGATCAGAGCTCTGCGGTGAGGGCACCGACAGCGTCCGACCGGGAGAGAGCACAAATCTCATGCTTAGACATTTTTTTTCTCTAGGAGTGTTTCTGGAGGAGAGAATTTGCCACTTGATAAATATTATTGTTTGGATCAATCACACTAGGTTAACTGCAACACTTTCCCCTATGATGTCCAAATATGAAGTCATGTAATGTTGATGAAGCTTTTCATGTAGCCTTGTTAAAAACCTTGTGGTAAAAACCTTTTGGGACAAAAATAACCTCGGTCGAAGGGGAAAAATGGTGCAACACGTCTCACATTTCGAGAATACCATGTAGGCATCAAAACTCCCCCCCTCCCGATGCTAACGTCTCCTCCTGATTTCTACAATGGGAGCTTGGATATTTTTGGTAGACCAATACTACACACATGTCTCTCTACTATGATTATAGGCAATGATTTAGTAAATAAATCTGCCACATTATCCTCAGATCAGCCTTGATTCACTTCGATATTGATGTGGACTTGTTGTTGCTGATTATAAAAGTACTTTGCGATATATGTTTGATGTTGTCGCCTTTGATGAAACTTTACTTCATTCGTTCAATGCAAGCGGCATTATCCTCATATACGCTCGTAGATTCATCTGTGGTTGACTTCAAACCACATGTGCTTTGAATATGTGTAATTATGGATCTAAGTCATATGCATTCACGAACTGTTTCATGAAAAACTATAATCTCTACAAGATTCGTAAAAGTAGTGACGATAGTCTGTTTAGTAGACCTCCAAGATATCGTGGTGTTTTCGATGATAAATACATAACCGGCTTGGTAACGAACTTTGTGCGGGTCAAAGAGGTACCTGACATTAGCAAAATCCATCAAAACAACACTAGGATTTTGATGGAGAGAGGCAGCGGCGGTGGGGGACCTCCGTCCGACAACCGTTGTGATTATATGTATGGAGTCTGATTCCATCACATAACGATCAAAATCTATTTTCTCTCTGTAGGGATAAAATAAGTCCATATCTATTGTACCTCTCAAGTATCGAAAGATGTTCTTTACGCTAGTCCAATGATGACGCGTTGGCGCAAAGCTAAATTTAGCTAACAAGTTCACCGCGAATGAGATATCCGGTCTTGTGCATTGTGCTAAGTATAATAATGCGCCTATTGCACGTAGGTAGGGTACTTTGGGCTCTAGCACATCTTTGTCATCTTCTTTGGGATGAATGGATCATTTTTAGGATCAAGACTTTGGACAATCATGGGAGTGCTACTAGGTTTGGCTTTACCTGCATTAAAGCGCCTGAGTAGGCCTCGTCAACGGCCCAACCCGTTCATAGCGAGCTTGGAGCGGACTGGGTCAGGCCTTACTACATTTTTAAATAATAACGGGCCGGGCTTCATTGTAAATCGCAAGATCCAAGCCCATCCATATAAAGCAGGCATTGTAGACTTTTCCGGGCCAGGCCGGGTAGTTCTCATTTTTTTTTTTTTTTTTCAGGCCAGGCCGGGCTTTATTTACAAAGAAATCTTTAAAGATACTATTTTTTTTTAAAGGGTTTGCCACATGTCCAACAAAGACCAGTAAAATCGACGACACTACCACTTCCAAGAACAAAACCAGTTCCAGAAGTTGCAACGACTAGCATGCTGAATTGCAATTGATAAAAAAAAAACAGTTAGATAACTTCTTAAACTGAGTTCATGTGACAAAAAGTTCACAAGCCCCAGTAAGACCCTGTGAGAATCCAATACGAAAGCCGAGGGTACATGTATAGGTGGAACGGTCTAATTGGCAATAGCGAGTAAACTCTGACAATACTATCCTGCATTTGACTATGAAAGTACTGAGAACGAAGAATCAACAAGACTATATAAGACCTCAGAGGCTAGTGTTATTTAAGAAGCAGAGACAATTGCTGCAATTTGAGCATACTTACAACTCATAGTACACAAGAAAGGATCAGATCCATAAAATAAAGTTTACTCACTATTTCCAACATCAACAAACTCTATTTGTTGACCGCTGCCGGTCCCCATTCTAAGTGGAGAAACCCGCTCCACATCCAGCAATCCAATCTCAGCCCTCTAACGCTTGTTTTTCCCCGCGACCACTCAACAAAACCAAGGTTTTGAAACTTTCAGGTTTTCTGATCCTTGCCTGATTGAATTCGATCTAGACCGCGGCGGACCTCCAGGGGTGCGACTCGTGCGCCATCCTCCAAGCGACAATGGCGGCTTGCTCTTCTGAGTGAATAGAGTCTCTGGCACTCTACAGTAAGGAGATTATGCATCTGGGGCTTTTCTTGAGTCGGATCTCCGATCTACCTCATGTGGGTGGTCAGTAGGAGGCTTCTCTTGGCCTCGTCTTGCATTGGTCACACTCTGGGACCTGAGAAAGATGGTAAGATAGGTGATTCATCGCCGAAGCAAGCTTGTAAGGGAAGATGAATTTGGTCAGACTCGACCGCGTCAGGGGCGTCTCAAACACAAACTTGGTGATTCTCGGCGTTGGATAAGACCTATGCTAACGTGGAAAGAATTGTCTCAGGATCTAGGGCGGAGATGAGATCGCCTGCATCTTGTATCTGCGACGGCCATGGTGGCCACGACGGAGATTGGTGCAAGGGGTGTGCCCAATCTAAGTTGGGTGCCCAGCTCATGGTTGAGGCCCAACTCGGGGCCCAAAGATTGGCAGCCCAAATTGATGCTGAATTCCAAAGAGATTTGGATGCCCACAACATATCTGAATGTATAGTTCTTTCATGGACCAAACTGATAGGCTTTCATCATATGGGTTTTCGCATTTGGGATCCAGGAGGATTGGCTCAGCTAATCGCCATTTTGTTCTCTATGTTTTGGGGTGCGTCTATGTACTATGTTTATTTTCATAGATTTATAGGCTCGCTCTTAATAAGTGTGCACTGGTTGTCTAATGAGTGGTGCTAGCATGCCACTTTCTTACTTGCCTGTTGTGTTGGGAGTGGAAGGTATGTATTCGTGTCGTTTTGGCAGGAATGAAACCCTTTGATCCTCTTTAAAAAAAAAAAATTTACAAGCTTTTTCGGGCAGGGCCTAGAGGGCTTTTGGAGAGTCAAGCTTATGGGCCGGGCCGGGTTTTAAACCCCTAAACCAAGCCCGACCCTCCACCCACCTAGGAGTGCTTTTATGGGGGCCAGGCTGGGCTTTTACCCATTAGGCTTGCGGGCCTCCATCGGCCCATTTAATCCGCGGGCTAAATGATGAGGCCTACGCCTGAGCATCTTTTTTTTTTTTTTTTTTTTTTTTTTTTGAAAGGGGTTTGGAACCCAGCCTAACTGGGAGGCTCAGCCCCACGCCCGGTTCCATTTATTATATTAATAGTAGAATTTTGCAACGGGGGGGGGGGGGGGGGACATAAAGCCATTGATGAACTATAATTCGATTGCCATTTATTATCTTTTGTATGTAAGTCGATTGATGAACTATAATTCCATTGCCACGGTGCTCGAGTTCCTTTCTGAAGCAAAACATTGTTTTCCCAAGATCTTTCATCTCGAATTTGTATTTCATGTGCTCTGCATTTTCCTTTAAATCTTCTAGAGTTCTAATTAGATTCATGTAATTGACATCTACCGCAACAATAGCAAGCCCAAAACTTGTCTTCTTAATGAAAATGCATGGGCATAATTCATTTTTGACATATCCCTTTCCGATCAAGTATTCACTTAGATGGTTATACCACATTCATCCGGATTGCTTTAATCCGTATAGTGAGCATTTTAATCTCATCGAAAACGCACTCGGTGGCCGAGAGCTACTCGATTCGAGTAGTTGAAGTCCATCAGGAACCTTTACACACACACATAGATATAGATATATACAGGCGGGTTCCAAAGAGGACATCCGCACTTTCGCTAAAGTGCGGACGGCGCTGCAGTTGGCGGTTCCAGGCGACGACGGCGTCGCAGATCTGGCCGGAGGGAGGCCGGAGGCGTCCCAGACCTCTTCTAGGCGGCGTTCGAGGTCGGAGGAGGTCGAACTTGCTGGTTTCTTGGCAGCCACCTCACCTGCAGTTGCAGGTTCTGTGCAGCACTGCAGAACCGTCGCCGGTGACTCCACCGGACCGCAGACCCCTCCGCACGACCCCCGGCGTCCCTCCGGCAAGCCGCGCCTCGCCGTCGCCCCTCGATCGAGGTCGGAGGAGCGACGTCCGCACTTTTTCTGGGTTGCGGACGTCCTCTTCAGAACATTTTCGATATATATATATATATATATATATATATATATATATATATATATATATATATATATATATATATATATATATATATATATATATATATATAACCGATCAGAAGCAAACGCTGCAACCCAGAAAAAGTGCAGACGTCGCTCCTCCGACCTCGATCGAGAGACGTCGCTCCTCCGGCCTCGATCAGGCGTCGATAACAGCATTTCTGTTGCTGGACGAAGGCTTTGGACATCCCGGATGACATAGACATCAACGCGAAGGTGAAGGTGATCAGATTCTCAGCGATGCATGGCGAGCTCGCCTGAAACCATGGAAGCACCATTAAGGTCGACTTCGAACCTTTCATCGACGAGTCCAACAGCAAGAAGTGGGTCGACATCGTGGCTTGGTTCCTTCCGGCAAGAGCAGCGCTGCCCATCGGCACCTGATGCAGCCCGGAGGAGCGACATCCGCACTTTTTCTGAGTTGCGGACATCCGCTTTTGAACGGCTCTCTCTCTATATATATATATATATCTGTGTCTAGATCCCCATAAAGATATGCAGTAACTATATTCATAAGCTGCATATTCAATTTTTCAGAAAATATCAAACTGATAAGGTAGCGGAAAGTTATAATATCCATGACGGGAGAATATGTTTCCTCGTAGTCGATATCAGGGAGTTGAGAGAATCCTTGCGCCACGAGTTAGGCTTTATATCTCACGACCTCGTTTTTCTCATTTTCCTTTCAAACGAAGACCTGTTTACGTCCAATGAGTTTAATATTAGGAGCTGTTGGCAGCACTGGCCCGAAAACTTTCCTCTGTATTAGTTAATCTAGTTCAGCCTGGATCACATCTTTCCATCTAGGCCAATCTGCTCTACCTTGGCATTCATCAATGGAGCGGGGTTCGATATCATTGAAGTCAATGATTTCCCGCATAACAGAGTATGTGAATATAACATCAATGTTGATCACGTTTTGATTCCACGTCCTATGTACACTAGTGTAATTAACAGAGATCTCTCTATATTTGGGAATCAGTTCTAACATTGAAGTGTCCTCCAACAATATCTCTTGGACATGACTATAATCCGAAATATTATTATGGGATGGATCATAAACATTAATGTTTAATGGATTAGTTTGTGCAGAATTTTCCCTTTTCCACGGACGAGAATCCATTGAACCTAAAGGTATCCCACGCTCTCTTGCTGGAATCGTGGCCTTATAGGCCGCCACACTACAGACATGGGTGGGGGGGCTGTGCATGAGACCTCCCGCGGCGGCGCTACGTCTTTTGGTGAGGACGTTTATTATTGCAGACATGTTTACAGAAGGTATGTGTGATTTTATCACTTTAGCGATGTCAGAAAACGTATCAGGTAATGAATTTGCTACATTATGATGATCAATAATTCGCCTCACTTCAATTTTAGGGTATGCGATTCGGGGATCAAGATGAGACAAAGTCAGGACAGACCATAACAATTCACTTCATTTCTGTTGAATGTTGACGTTCTTATCTCCCCTTAACGATGAGAAGACTGTCTCATCAAAATAACAATCCGTAAATCTTATGGTAAAGAGATCGCCTACCAAGGGTTCTAAATAGTGGATGATTGAAGGAGAATCACATCCAACATATATACCCATTCCTCATTGAGGAACCATTTTGGTACCTCCTATCACCAATGACATTTAATAAAACATGGCTTATGCCATTACATAATTTCTTGGAAATATTAGAGGTTTCTAGTCATCGTATTCAACGGTATCCATGTCTGCGGCTTTGGCAGACATAAAGTTTGCAACCTCGA
This sequence comes from Rosa rugosa, assembly GCF_958449725.1. Taxonomy (NCBI): domain Eukaryota; kingdom Viridiplantae; phylum Streptophyta; class Magnoliopsida; order Rosales; family Rosaceae; genus Rosa; species Rosa rugosa. Next base: position 16,751,224 of record NC_084826.1, on the reverse strand, counting down.
GCTCTACATCTTGATCATGTTTGACGTGATAGGTTTCCTTGCGTTTTTCACAATCTTGTATGCTTCAACTACTTCATTTAGTACTTTGCATACATTTGCTCAATGATCGAATGATCCACATGAAAACACATCTCTTTATTTCTCGGTTTCTAGTTGTCCCTCCTTGATTGAGGCTTGGAATTCCCACAACTACCTTGGTCTTTTTGGCCTCCGTAGCTGTGGAGGGTGTCATGCTGGTTGTTCCGGCGGTTTCCTTCCTGCGCAGAGCGATTTACGAACCAGATCGTCCAGATTTTTTTTCCCCTTACAACCTCCTTTTGGGGCGTTATTATAATTCTACTTTGGAAAGGCTTTCGTTTCGACAGGTCAGGAATTATAATTTTTCACAAGAATAGTATTGTGCTTTTCAGCAACGATCGTCGCTGAAATCATCTGATGAAATATTGTGATTTTTCCTGCTTGAATATCGATTCCATATTGCTTAGCTAGGATCATAGCAAAGACCGGGAAGGTATAGAGAGTTTTCTCAATCAGGTTCTCGTCTGTAATAGTTTGGTTACAAAATTGCATCATTGTTCTAATGCTAAGGGCCTCTGAATTATACTCTAGTGCAGACTTATAGTCCGTGAAGTGGAGATTATTCCATCTCTAGTGTAATTCTAGGAGGAGGTGGGAGTCTTGGACATTCCCAAAACACTATTAAGCGCAACCCATAGATTTCTTGAGTTATTTTCAACCATATACCCGAGCTGAAGCGAACCATCCATGTGGCGCGTTATAAAGATGAGGACCTTGGCCTTGTCCTGCGCAATCAAATCATTAGCAGGCTGGATCGTTACTAGAATTCCTTTAGTGATGAGGTGATTTCTAATATCGATCACGGAACCACTTGTGTTATCCACGGCCAGTAGTGTTTAATAAGGCGAAGTCAAGTTTGTTCAAGTTTGACATCCTAAAAAGGGTAAACAAGAACAATATTAGTTTAATGGAGCTGAAGAGGCTTCAATAAGAATAACTAATAAAATACATTTCTGAGTGAAAAGCGCTATTAAGAAACATAAATTTCAAGAAGTTGGACTAGACCAAAACTTTTGACTTTTCTAAATGGTCGGGAATGAAAAATTATTCAAGGCTTCAATGAACCAAAGTTCGAAGCAGCGCGAACCTCCACAGTTTGGCTTAAATCCCACATGAGAGAAAGAAACATAAATGAAGAAAGCAAGAACTTTTGTAAAAACTTACTTGGTTTTTCCATTGATTCTTGATTTCTTGTGCGAAGTAATTTGGAGAAGTCTTGTAGCTTGATGTGTGAAGAAGGTAGCAGGAGTAAGGCACGCAAGAGGATGTGCAAGGGCGCAGGAGCCCAAGGGGTGTGCGCAGAGGATTCTAGGGACTAGGGAGCAAGGAAAAAGGTGTTCACGGTGGTGATTTTGGGTTTTAGAGATTTTCTGGCTTTTTGGTGCTCCGGTTAGGGCTCGTGTTGATAACATGTTAGAATGAGAGAATTGTATACTTCTTCATTTATAATAGAACCATTTATATAAAGAGACAAGAGTACAAAGATTACATAACTAATATTACAAGGAATCCTATTCTAAAAAAAGATGGGAAATCTATGATTAAACATACCTATTACATAAGAAAACATATTCATGTTTGGACCAGTCACAGCAAAACTAGGCTAACTGCAACATTTTTTTTTTTTTTTGGACAGATTTTGAGAGGAACTGAAATGATGGAACTTGGACATATAATTGTAGATTTGCCCAAAAAAAAAGGGGAAAAAGATAAGGAAGACATTTAATTTGAGAAACACAAGCAGCTGTGATTTGTCGAATACGTACGTGCGAAAGAGCCCAGTGCGAAACTGTAGTCACGATATGTGTGTAACTTTCTTTTAATTAAATATTCAAAGAATAATTCATCCAAAAATGACCTGAAGAAATATAATAAGAAAGCAAGTGTCGTTTGGAGTTGCCACCAAAGTTAATATGCTAAAACAAACATATTCAACTACTATACATATGCATGTATGGTAATAAAAAGTCCTTAAAGAGATTATGTGATAGAGGGTAGTTGGAAAATTGCAATAGAATGGAACATTGATCTCCTCTAGGGCTGTCAATGGGTCGTGTCGGGTCAATGTATTTGTCGTGTCACAAAATACAAACCCAAATCTAATCTATTTAATAATCGTGTCAAAAATCTAAACTCAAACCCAACCTATTTATTAAACGGGTTACCCGTTTCCAACCCGCTTAACCCATTTAACAAATAGGTCGTGTCGTGTTAGACAAAATGACTCATTTAAGGGTTAACAATGCGACTCATTTAACTAAAAAAATGCATAAATTGATTAAATTCTCTAAAAACTCCACAAGATGAAGAATATAAATAATTATATATATTCATAAATAATTAAATCCAATAATTATAAAGCAAAATATTTCAAATTGTCTAATCCTATGATCAAATACTCTCAACGTCCAAAATTTCAATAAGAAGTATAACATAATCGGGTTATACGAGTTCACTTCGTGTTGACGGGTTGACCCGTGGCCGACCCATTTATTAAATGGGTCATGGCAGGTTGACCCACGGCTAACCCGCTTTTTAATCGTGCGGGTTCAACCAGCTTTATTTCGTGCGGGTTTCGAGTCGTGTTATCGGGTCGTGTCGGAATTGACAGCCCTAATCTCCCCTACGTAGTACGTACATCGTTTAGTATAGCAAGAATGAGGTTCTATACATATGCATAGCGCTAATGGATAATCGTTAAACCTTACTTGTAATGGACTTCAATTTTTAGCCTATATAAAAACCTACTAGAAGTACCGAAAAATTAATTTTGTAGCCTTTTATATATAGTTATTTTTAAAACTACAGCTCAAAGAAAGAATTGGCAAATTGGGATGAATAAGCTGGCATAGTTGCATGTTCCAACTGCAGGTAATGTGGAAACTGACCCAATCTTATGGAAAGCCTAGGGATCTTTCTAATGTCAACTCTTCCCATTAGGAAAGAGCTAGCCGCCCTTATTCCTAGAGTTAAGAAGCATTAGCAAATAAAAATTCAAAGTTCAACTCGTATACCCTGTTCTTCGTGGCAAAGTGCCTCCCCGGAATGATCGAGGCAATTAACTATTAAGATTAATTAGTACGTACTCTCCAGAACAAAAGAAAACTATTAAGTAATCCTGTAATAACAACCCAATTAAGCCATATTAATGGGGCGGCTGACTTGGTTGCCACACCATGAGTACCCCATCCTGATTATTCAGAATGAGTCCGACTAGATCGAGTAAACGTCTTGTGTTCATAAAAATGTCGCAACAGATCGAGATCATTGCCTCAAATTCTTCATATATATGAAATGTTATTAAAGTGTAAATGTAAGAATTTATGGTTGGCGTGTTGGGAAAAGCGGGAGTTTAAAGATCTACTTCAAGTCTAGACTATTAGAACGAAACCCTAGAGCGTAAACGAGATTTGACACAAAACTCTTAAGTGGGATAACCGTATCACTTGACATGTGCATCCCACTATTCTATCAACAAAGGTAGGGAAGTATTTTGTGTACTGAGTTCTAATTTGCTGAAATGTAATTGGTGAATACGATCATTCCACCTAATACTTTCTCCGCACAAGTGCATCGACAATTAGCCCACAATTAATTAAGATATGCTAGACCACAATTAAGGTTCTTTGATAGTCTAATCGTCTTTATAGAGAGCTTCATGAGTGACTAATGAGACTGTTAACCTAATCATCAGGGTCAACAATAACAACCGAATCGATGAAATTTTCTACTGGGGTGGCACCGTCCAACCAGTAAGAGGCAAGTGTCATGATCCTGTGTACATGCCATGCATGTCAGCCGACCATGTATTGGTCCCCAGGACTCTTATCTAGAAGCCTCAAAGTTACACCAAAAGATGGGAGGGAATGTACGTTGGAGGAAAATTAATCAGCTAGCTTACGCTTACGTTTACGCTTAGCTATTCTGAAAAGCATGCACAATAGTACTTTTAAGACTATATAGTCCGCGTCCATCTATAATCCTATATAATTTTAAGATCAGATTCAGATCAGAATGAGAAAGGAATACTGTTGTTCTGATCTAAAAGTCTACTGATGGAGAAAGCAATACAGTCGCTTTTCCACTTCGGGACGTTTTCCAAAGACAAAATACAAACTTTTCCAACGGGAAAAGAATTCGGTGAACAATTCAAACACGATCGTTCTTCTTTCAGCATGAAAGGATCGAGCTATCTAATATTATATCATTCAACTGCAGTCTCCAGCATGCATATAACTAATGATGCCCTAGAAGCCGGAACAGAAAAATGTGGGAGAAACCTATCGATTTGTTCGACCTGAAGCAAACATGATTATACAGATAATATAAAGTATAAGAGTAAAGTGTATATAAACTTCAGGCTGACATAATGACACCATAAGAATGATCCTAGCTAACCCCTACGAGAATGAAAATGAAAAGCTAGGTCATGATCGAGCAAAGAATTCAGCTAATCTACGTAGTTGTTTGCATGCCTTTCTAGAAAATATATCATCTTCAAGTTTCAAAGCATTGAGTAGACAACAGAGATTTTGTATGATCTTCATCATTCATCATATTGATATACGTGGTTTTTTTAATAGTTGGAATAGAAATCTTCTCTTCCTCTAAGAGGAAAGAGCCCGTTATTGTTTGCCAAGTTCATCTGAAAGTGCTTAGTGGTATATTCTGTATGTAAAGAAATGACACTTCCACTATCTATTGAATTTATAACTAAGCAGTCTTTATCTTCTTTAGCTAAAGGAGGAGGCCGGCGAAGAGAAGAAATTAAGGGTTGTCTTTGAAGAAAGCTATAACGTTTGATTTATTAAGTAAAGTTTTCTAAATTCAAATATAGTCGGTCCCCTTTAATAAGGCCGCCCTTAATTTCATTTGGTAAGAACTAAAAGGATGACATCAATCATTGAAATTATATCTCTTTGCATTTCAGTGATTCCATCATGAAAATTCTAACATTTAGGAGTCACGGGAAGTAAATAAAACTATTTGATCATTTAACACTTAGATTTTTTTTTTCATTAAACTTATAATATTAGACAAAATAGTTTCATAATTTTATTTTAGTTCATCAACACTCTTTAAGAGTTTTGTGGAAGTAAGAATTCCCCACAATTATACAAAGCTAATTGAATCAATAATACATGCATACAACAGAACTCTAGTTAGCTAACATGCAAAATAATTTCCTTGCAAAAGAAGAAACAACGAAGATAAAGAACTTAAGGGTCGGTAGGTGCATAGGACCAAAACGATTAACAAATAACAGTTTTTTTTTTTTTTTTTTTTTTTTTTTGAGGAGCAAAACAAAAATTACAACCGGAAGCTCCTAGGACAACCGAAACTAAAAGAATCAAAGTTGAAAGCAGAAAGGGCAGAAAGGGGGAGTCTCCCCTTCCAAGTAGTAGGAGTCTTCAAATGGTGACCTTGATTTGCCATCGCATCAGCCACAAAGTTTGCCTCCCGATGGATGAACGCAAAGACACACAAATAACAGTTAGGTGGCTATGATATATATGCAGAACCACATATATACGGTTAGAAACCAAAATTTGACTGGGGCACAGGACCAGTAGGTCCTCACGTAGCTCCGCCATTAGTCCGAATAATGCACGTGTATTTTTTCCGTATTATATATGTCCTGTATTTTAGTAACATAAACATGTTTCCAATGGACGGCATGAAAAATGTAACACATTTCATCACAGGGATTACCAATGGACGGCATGAAAAATGTAACCTAGGATCAATACTAATGCACCGTCGAGCATGCTCATCATCACTCGATTCCCCCACCCAAATGGCTCAAAGCCCCAAAGCTATACCAGCTACATCCTCGGTATATGATGATAATGGATCAAACAGTTTGGTTTCTAAGTTCAAGGGTGCTCTTGGTATTTTGGTAAAGTTAGTTAAAGCAAATCCTTTAGTCAAATAAACAAACAGAAAAATAGCTGCGAGTGTTTAGTGAAAGAGATTGCCTTTTATGAATTCCAGCAGCTCCATGTTGAACATGGAATCGTTTGGATGGTGATGATATTGATAATCAAGTGCCTCGAGCATAGCCTAGAATTTACATACTGCTTTCAACAGCCTTGTCCAAATCCATTGCAAGTTTGTAACCACATATATTGCATTATGCCATTAACCCATTAAGCAACTTGACAGGGTCAACCGTAAAATGATCAAAATTTTGCGACATGATTACTAAAACGAGATTAGATTAGCACCAATACAATATTTTATAATGAATTTTTTGGGAAAATGATCAAAATTTTGCGACATGATTACTAAAACGAGATTAGATTAGCACCAATACAATATTTTATAATGAATTTTTTGGGAAAATGATCAAAATTTTGCGACATGATTACTAAAACGAGATTAGATTAGCACCAATACAATATTGCAATATGTCCGTACTATCTTTTTTTTTTTTTGGAAAATGAATTTTTTTTTTTAGATAACAGTAAAATTATACGAGATTAATTCCTCAGAAGAAGTCGATATATGATATCTTAATCCCAAAAGGATACCATTATGGGGAGAGGCTCTGAACAGGACTAGTTGAGGACTTTTTAATTAACTGTTTAAGAGACCTACTTTTCGATTACATTTTGACAAATCAATCGTTAGATGTTTAGATATTCATGAGTAGATCATTTCTGCAAATTGTCCTTTCATATCCCTAAGCTCCCTCCTTGTCAACCAAATTGAAAATCGTTAACACATTCATAATCGTGATTTATTATTTATAAATTCGTCCATTGATTTGATCAGTTCGGTACCTTACTGATTAGCAATTTGAAAGAAAATTTTCAGAAATGATCTACTCATGCATACCTAAATATTTAACAGTTGATTTACTGAAATGTAATCGAAAAGTGGGTCTCTCAAACCGTTTATTAGAAAATCTCTTCATTTTAATGGTCATCATTAAAGCCCCATGCACCTTCTGCATACAATTTATTTTTCATTTGTATCACTTTCTCGACTTTTATTCAGAACACTTGCAGTACTTAACACGGTAAATGAAAGGTAATGCCACAGTTAGAAAGAAGTCACAGATCAGTCATCATCTCTAGTTGCATGTTTCTTGCCTGGAATTTCTGAGAAAAGGGCGTACAACTTTCTAACCTCCACTTGTAAAAAGAAATAACCAGCATTTTCATATCTCAACTCAAGCATGCGTGTTGACAACATCACAGTATCACACAGCACTAAACACAATCCGCTGCTTCCCCCTCCTCTTCTTCCTCTATCTTTCTTTCTCTCGCTAAAGTACTTATCCCCATGCCATGATTCATGCCCCTATATACCTCTCAAGTGGGTCTCGATCCCTTTCATTGCTACCTCATCATGATCATCATCTCCCTAGATAATTCATTCTTTCTAAAAATGACCTAATTATTCCACCAAATCACAACTCTACCATTTGTGTTTTATTTTTTCACTCGGCTTCTGGCTCAAGCAGTAAAGCAACAACTGCAGGTTAACCTCACTGAGTTTGAGTGCGCTTCAGATGGACCAGTCTGAGCCGTGGACGGCAGAGCAATGCCAAACTGACACGTAGCCAACTTGATAGGGATGGAAACTGATCAGCACATCATGGTCTTTAACCTTTAGCAGAGCCTACCAGGTCCAGCATTCTCATTTAGGAAACAAAAATTTGATTCAGACTACTTTTTTTTTCTTTTCTCAAAACAGACCAGATGCATAACAAGTTGATAACCGCTCTTCTGCAACAACATTTTCTCCACATATAAAGATCTCTCAGCTATGTTTGTATAATTTCTCTTCTGGTCATGAAACTACATTTTCATTCCAAAACAAAAAAGACATATACTGATCCTCATCTAAAAAGTCTTCAACTCCAAACTCTTAATCCTATATCTTCAAAACAAAGTAGTACTAAGATGAACAAATATCAGTACCAAAATATAAGCTGAGGATCCTATTTCACAAAAAAAATCCCGCCTGCCTCATAATTCTATCATTGCTAAGCAGCTAAGCTAGATTTCAAGAGCAGTCAGTGCCTTGGGGCAATGCATTCAAGTTACGCAAAAACTTGGTCAAGTTACTATGATTTTATGCCTTCCAACTTTACCGACCTCAATAAGCACGTTTGGAAGTAACTGCTGGAGGCAGCTACAGCATAAAACCAACGTTGCAAAAGGTAGTCAACCAAAGGACAAATCTGAGGCACAGTAGTCAAACACTGAGCTTTATAGTGGCCCTACTGGATCTTAGCTGATCTTTCCCTGTTCTGCATGCTAGGGTGGTCTGGTGAAAATCCATTTTGGCACAGATGCAAGGTATACAGTACTGAATTGACTCAGTCTTTTAACTCAGTGAGTCAACTCACACACCAACTAAATCACAGCCAAAAACAGATTTGTGCTCTAATAATTGCTTAGTAGTAACCCTATTGTATGTAACTACATGGTGTCCTGATTACTACTTTTTCTCACTGACCAACCTTTTCATCCACCCAACTTAGGCGTGTATCAGAAAGCTATAATTACCCACTTGAGTTATGAAATCTAAAATTCTAGCTTGCTAGTTGCTACCCAATAAAAAATATGAAAAAAAAAATCAGACACATGGGGTCCAGAGACAAACAAGGTATATCTGTAATATTGATGAAGTATGAGGGGAAGGTTGTAACCATCTACTTTAAATACCACTCTCATTCCCACCACCCTCATTCCTTCACAACTTTTAAAACTAAAGTTTTCTCACCAAGCTTTGATAAAACAGGAGCAATGGGAAATTGCTTGGTTCTGCAACAAAATGTTACAAAGATAATGAAACCAGATGGGAAAGTCCTAGAGTACAGAGCATCTGTAAAAGTTTACCAGGTGTTGTCCGAGTTTTCTGGCCACGCAATATCTGAGACGACTCCGGTGTACCAGCATCTCCGGCCAGATACAAAGCTGCTCGGTGGTCGCCTGTACTATCTTGTACCTGTTCCTTTGCCGTCAGAGAAGGCATCTCAGAAGAAGGTGAGGTTTTCAACTGATCCTGAAGGTGAAGCTCAACAAGAAACTAAAGTTGTAAGAATTAAGCTAGTTATAAGCAAGCAAAAACTGCAGGAGATGTTGGGAAAGGGAGGGGTTTCAGTTGATGACATGGTTTCCAGAATTCAATGTCAAACAAGTACAGATAAGAAGACTGACAGCTTCGACAACGATGGTAGTCGTGAAGGGTGGAAACCAGTTTTAGAAAGCATACCTGAAGTAAACTAGCAATAGCCTATCCTTTAATTATCATGCATACTGCTCTCTCCTATCAAACAAACAAGAAAAGAAAAGAAAAGAAAATATACTTCCCTCTCTGCTTGAATGGTTTTCTGTAGGCTAACTCCGCTAACATGCATATATATAAACAGTGTATCCATGAATGATATTGCAAAAAAAAAAAAAAAAAGTTTAGCTTTTATTTTTTTCTTCTCGAACACAAGTGCTTATAAGTATCTTCTCATTTTTTATTTTGTTATAATTATTTCTGCAAGTAAATCAAAAACCTGTCCCTGCATATCTCTCAAGCGCCAATTAGGGTAACTGGGTTTTTATTACGAGAAAGTAGCATAGAAATGAAATAAACATCACCTATACAGAGAAAGATTCACAACTGGAAGTTAAACAGTTGAATATATTGCCATGAAATTTCACAGCATATTGTTTCCATCTAACACTAAAGAGGAGAAGAAAGTCCCCATCTGACTACAAATACCATGTTACGGTTTGCCATATCATGGCGAAAAACCAAATAAGCATGCAAATATGATCAGAGTGTGATGTGGCAATACATATCACAAAAAGGTAGAGAAAGCAAAAGGAAAGCAATTTATGCATTGATGAAATATTGCCTCTGCCAATTTCCTTTCCCAAACTGTAGAAAATCTCAATGAATTTTTGTGAACATAATTTCTCTTGTCCATAATTATTACATTTGTGGTGCTGCAGCTAGTGCTTCCATAGTCCCATTATGAGAGCATGGTGCTAGTTCCCGTAATTGATTAACCGGTACTTTAAGTCAAGTCAACTTGCTGTGTAAAATTGCTAGTATATGTGTGTGTATATCTTCTGGAAGAAAACTCAGGATCCATACCTTAGGTTATTCATATACCAACACCAGTAGAATTAGAGAGCTCTACTACTGCTGCTTAGGACTGTGCTTTGCCAATCCCATCCATTCACACTATTTCTCCTATTATTTAAATCCCAATTTCCTGCATAGGACAGTTAGAAATAGCACTCGATTCTCTTCACAAGAAATATAAGAAACTAATCTTCAGAACTAAGTTTTAAAGGCCAAATCCACAAATGGTGGTAGTGGCTAGGTTAAAAGAAGGCTGATTGTAGTCATCTGAGCCTCATGTTACACAAATCTTCTCAGCACTAGTTGTTTCACAACAAAGGAAAACCTAATACAATTTACAAAACACAGAAAACAACTGCCTAGCTCATTTATAATACCTCCACAGCAGAAGCTTATGAAATATAACAATCGAGTAACTGAGTAACATAACTCAAAACAAGTATTTAGTGTAATGGTCGGCCTTGTCATAAGTTACAGGAAAGCCAAAATGACTTTTTCATTCAGTAATTATCTGCTGGTCATTAAGTAAAGAGAGCCACTCCAATAATATATCAGAATACAAAGTACAAGGACACTCGATCTGTATAAAGAACAATAATACTGTAAGTATGGAGAAGCTCTTAACCCAGGTTATCCAACCCAAGTATGGCTACTATTTGACAGTCTGAAATAAAAATCTTCTCTATCACTATCCTAACTAGATTGCCATAACACCAACATAGGTCCCCTCCTAAACAAGATATAGAAAGAAAAGGTCCTGGAAAAGACACAATACTTTAGATTTCTTTATAGAAGATGATTGTGCTATTGAAATCCAATTTATTAATTTATGACATGTAATTTTCTTTGAACAAAAAAGAGGGCAAATAAGATCCACTTTGGATCTCAGTGGATGGTAATATATTCAAGGTCCACTATGTAAATTCTGTCCACTACAAAGCCTTATGATTGACTCAGATGCCATTAGTAAGTTTGGCTCCTATAGAAAAGACTGGACACTTATTTGTAGTGGCTACTTTTATATATGGGATGACATGGGTATATGCAGTAACATATACGTTTCACATACTATTTAATTTAGTCCCAGTGTTTTGTATTAACAAGTTTATCAAGTCAATCAACTGAACTTTATGTGATATTCATTAGTATGAACAATGTATATATAAAACTATCATTATGCCAAAGGAAACAACTTAAAGAGGAAGACAATGGCAAGGTATTAAACAAAACTCAGGCGTTTATTTACAAGTGCGCTCTTGCAATATATGCTTGTTTTACATATTACAATTTAATAGAATCCGAAGAAATATGGTGCTAGTAAAGAATATATTGAGGAACTGTCCATCCCAAACATATGCTTGTCATTGAAACATAAGACTGGTATGTCATAATCTTTATGCATTTCCTAATCCCTATGACTATTCAAATGCTGTACGATATTACATAGTTTGATTGAGGAGATAACCAACCAGCTGACTTTAGTTTCTTTACAGGAGAGATGTTGTAGTTGATAGACCGCAAGATTGTAAATTTTCTGTTAGATAATAGAAAGTATTATTCCTCTTTACTTTCAACTTCCAGACTGATCTCATTACGCCGTTGAAATGGAAGCGTAAATGGTGGGTTATACTGCAATCACATTAAAGGGGAAAGATGTAACTAAGAATTCAAGAATACTGTGTGTACATCAATCACCCTAAAATAGACTATTCTATCACTTTCCATCAAAATGATTGGGTTAATGAACTCACCTGTGCAACTTCCACTGAAGTGCCCTGCTTCACTTGGAACTGTCTATCATCTTTCAAAGCTTCCCTTAACTTGGATTCCCGTTGCTTAATTTCCTCATCAGTGACAAAACCTGATTTACATCAAGAATATAATAAAACCTTTGTCAAGAAGCAGTTGACAATTCTAGACTTATCAAATCACAAACTATCTCTTTCCAATTAAAGCTACAATTACTATCATGTGTTTCATGCAATTGTGTTATCTATCTAAATTCAAAGTACAAAAGCAAAAAACTTCATGCAAATTTGCTTACGCTCAAATTACTTGTATGAATACCCAGATAAGTATTTAATTACAAACACAATCATGTATAATCTGCAACAAACTCAAATTTATGCATATAGCCAATATGTTTAAGGAGAGGACTGACCAGAAAAGGCAACAACTGCAACTAATTTCTTTGGAACCTCTTTGACCTTTACAGATGGATCTTTAGGCAATGGCAAATTGGCACCGTATTTTGAGGGCATGACAAAGGACATCTGCCACTTATCTTCATTTTCCACCTATTACACATTATAGTTAAAATAGGTCACGATAAAAGGAAGGAGATTGCTCATAAAAGCATAAAATCAACTGCAGTCTGCAGATAGTACTAAATACTAACATAGGAAGCATGGAGAAGAATGTACCCTCTTTGTTATCACTGGAGTTGTCATTTCCATTTTCTCTCCGTCAGATTGAGCTTTACGGGTAAAAACCGGTGTTGTCATCTCCATTTTCTCCTTTGTGGTATTCTGGAAAAGCAGAAGAACAAGGTACCAGTTGAATGAAAAACAAATCGGTATCAAGTGATTCATTAAGACAAAACCTTATATACTAAACCATTAGGAGAACAAAAAAAATCCTCAAAAGTAAAAGGGAAGAAATTTCAGAGTACCTTACCAAACAGGTATTCAGCTAAGACATTGAACGATTGCGAAGCACCATTCAAATCAAAACCACTCTTTCCAGGCATTGTCACCTCTGCTATAAAGTAAGGCTGATTTCACACAAATCACAACAACTGAATTCAATAATCACAAAAAACCTAAACATAGCAAAAGAATTCAAAATAGTGAACTTTCAATAATACGATTAGTACCTCAACTTCTCTAATCTCATACTGGTCTCTCCTACTCAACACTTTGAACTTCACCGTTTCCAGGTCCGGAACTGAAGAAAAATAAGCACAACTAAATTTCAAAAAAAAATGCAAACAAAAACACATAACTCTATCACTAACAGCAAAAGTAGCGGGAATCGGAATCGGAATCAACCGTAAACAATACCTGACATGAGAGCTTCCTCGAGAGTCCGAGCCTCAAACTGCTTGGGGAAGACGTACTTGGCCGTCTCGGTGGCCAAATCGAGCAAAACTGCAACAACAAGAAACAAATCAGCAAATGTTAAAACCAAATCGGAACGAATTAAACCTGAAAATCAAAGAAGAATGGATTTGAACATTTACGTCGCTGCGAGACGGTGGAGGCTTGGGCGGCGAGAGCGGCGACGAGGGAGATTCGGGCTTCGAGAGCGGACACGGTCCTTTTCCGCTGCGGCGGAGACGGGACGGCGGCGCGGTCGGCGGCCATGGAGATTGTGGCGGTGAGTCGGTTAGGGTTTCGTGAGAGGGGAGTAGTACAGGTGAACATTGGAGCTTGGTGAAGAAGCATTTTTCTGGTTTTGGGTTTTTGAATTTTGAGTTGCAGAGGGAGAAAGACGAGGGTTTTGGGAGTTTTGAGAATCACTCGTGGAGTGTGGTTACGATTTTCCCGGGAATAATTCTTTTTGACTATCAGATTCGCCCCCGTAATTGTTGGTATTTTCGATACTTGCCCAAAAAGATGAGTATTTTTGCAGGTATGGCCCTGAGTTTGCGCCAATTTGCTGGATACTACTCTTTTTGTGCTGCTAGCATGGGCACTAACCCCTTGGGGCCTTGGACACCTGATTGACATGATCAGAGAACACCTGATTGACATGATTTACAGAACAAGTTTATCAAGTCATGTTTTTTGTGTTTTAAATGTGTTTTAGTAACCTAACTAGTTACAATACCATACAAGTTACTAGTGTATTATTTTTTTTTTCAAGCATTACAGTTAATTAAATGTTTAGTGTACACACCAAACATGAAATATTGTACACCAAACATGAAATATTGTAGGGAACTAAACATATGAGGGAAGGGCCGCCACATTCATTTAGTAATTAATGATGAGAATGTGCAACATAATCCAGATAGCGGTGATTATCAATTTGATGCAGAAGAAATCAGTGAAGCATTTTAAACTTGTATTTGTATAAAAAAAAATAGCTGTACGAATTGAGTTTGAAAATTCCAACTCATTCTTTTAGAGTGTGTAAAAGTTCAGCAAAAATAAATAAATATATAGGATTATAATGCAAAACTTGATTTAGCAAGTTATTAACTCAAAAATCCACCTCTCAACAGAGTACTTTTAAATGTGGGAGGGGTAAAACAGCATCTCAATCAGGCTTCCAAACTCAGTTTCACATATAAAGCTGTTGCAAGTTTTCAATTCAACTTAATTTCCTCAAAAATTACTACTTCTATTCAATTCTTCATAGGGTACGTACAACAAGACCTTTTATCCAAAGTTACAGTCTTACAGATAACTGAACTCCCCTTGGACAATCAACTAGATATCAAATACTGCACACCAACAGATCATAGGGAGATATTAAACAGTCAATGCTTCTAAATCAGCCACTTTTATCCTCTCTAAATCAGCAATTACCGTGACACCACCAGCATAAGTTACAGGAATCTGGCACCCAAATCACATAGCACATGAGTAATTTGCCCATGTAATAATACTATAATAGCATGAAAGTAACAATTTAATTGTTGGTATTTTCGATACTTGCCCAAAAAGATGAGTATATATATATTTGCAGGTTAACTGAGTTTGCACCAATTTGCTGGATAGTGCTCTTTTTTTTGCTGCTAGCAACGGCGCACATGATTCCTATTGGCACTAAACACCACACCTGATTTACATGATTTACATAACAAGTTTATCAAGTCATGTCGTTTCTGTTTTAAATATGTTTTAGTAACCTAACTAGCTTCAAGACCATCGAAGCAAATAGCCTTTTTTTTTTTCTCGGGCATTACAATCAGTTGAATACGCACTAAGCATGAAATATTGTAGGAAACTAAACATATTCACATATTCTTTGTCATTGAGTTGCATAGGTTATATGAGATCATAATGAGAGTACGACATCTCCTATGTGTATCGTGTTAAGTGGCCGATTGAACTGATGGACATCTTCCAAGAGTTGGTTAAGAAAATGGCCATGAAGAGAACTTCTGTCAGATTCATTTAGGCAGTGTTTGGATAAAAGATTATATGGGGGAGATCACATTTTGCTCAGTTTAGAAATTCCACATGAAATATTCCTTGTTTGGCAAACAAATAGGAAGAAACTTACCGCAACTCTCTCCTTCGAGTTTTGCCTCAACAGGTGTTATTCTGAAATTTCACGACGACGACTACGAAACGGCTTAATTTATCTTTCTCCTTGTATTCTAGGGTTTGATGGTTGACTTTTGGATATTTGATGTCTAATTTGATCGATCCATGGTTAGAATTACTATACTTGATAATTATATATGTGTATATGGTTTATTTTTGAAAAAAAAAAAAAAAAAACCTCAACTATTAAGGGATTATTTTTTAATAAAGAGCTGGTCCGGTTGACCTCAATCCTTAATTAATCAAACTGCCGAATATGGGAAGGGGGGGGGACATTGAGCCTAAACCCCTGAAGAGTATTTCCCGAATTAATATCAGGAATCTTCACAGAAAACATGTATTCTAACAAGCACCAACTAGCAAAGAGTACACTATTGACTCCTCTCTTTAATTTGACATAACAGAAAGATAACTCGATATGTAACCCGATTACAACGTAGCATATATACCATAATCCTAGCTTTATGCTAATAGATGAGGTGGGACATAAGCCATATATGATGTATCCTCTACTGTTGTGTTGGGGTTTAGACTGAATCAGTGAAACAATTTGAACTTTGGATTTGTATCAAAAACATAGTTCTGAAATAATCCATTTAGACTGAATCAGTGAAACAATTTGAACTCATAGTTCTGAAATAATCCATATATGATGCATCCTCTGCTGCTGTGTTGGGGTTTAGACTGAATCAGTGAAACAATTTGAACTTTAGATTTGTATCAAAAACATAGTTCTGAAATAATTTGAACTTTGGATTTATATCAACAACATATTTCTGAAAATCCAAACTCATTCTTTTAGGGGAAAAACTCACAAACTGTACATGAACTACTGGCCACTAATAACTTTCGTACCTCAAGTTCAAAAAATATCAGATTGGTACATAGACTTTTAACCCCGACCCAATATTGGTACCTGAGAACAGTAAAATCGTTAACTGGGTTAACTTTTGAAGGGTAAATCTGTTCTTCCACTGTTCATCTTCTCCAAAACTCTCTCTACCTCCACCTCCACCGCCTTCACCACCGTGTAATAATACTGCTACTACAAAGCTTAACCTCCACCACCACCAACATGTACGTGTAACAAAACTACTCCAACACTCCCACCCACAACTTTGTCATCACCACCGCCACCATCTTCACCTCGCTACTCTCCACCAGTACATTCACCGCCGCCCCATCCCCATCACATCCGTCACATCTATCACCACCACCACCACCACCACCATCACCTCCTTCATCTTACTCTCCCTCACCACAACCTACACCATCACCTCCTTCGTCTGACTACTCACCACCACCAACATCACAATCACCATCTCCTTGGGCAACCCCTTCTAATCATTATAATTCAATTTCTCCGAATTATTATGATTCAATTGCACCAGGACCTCATTTTTCGTCACCTAGCAATGGCCAATGCACAGCAATGGCCACACCCACCCCTCCAGCAATTCTCCAACCACCCCACTTGCAGCAGCAACCGTCGCCCCAGGTTCTCTCCCACGTACGGCTGCCTTCTCCCCCCACCACCTCCCCCCTCCGCTCGTCCCCCCTCCTTTCCACGCCGACCCTCCTCCTCCGATCACCGGAGCTCCACAAACGGATCAACAAGCTCGTCGAGTACTCCGCCAAGAACGGACCTGACTTCAAAGCCATGATTCGAGAGAAGCAGCAGGATAATCCGGACTACGCTTTCCTCTCTGGCGGTGAAGGCCACGGCTATTACCGTTACAAGCTCTATGCCTCCACTCGGGTCGGGTCCTTCAACCCGAACCCGCAATTCGCTCCCCGCATGGTTCGTCCACAAGCTCTCTGTCTCCACTTGAAATTGATGACGGTGTAGCCTTTGAATGGTGGATGATTCTGTCATTAGATATGAAAATGAAAAAGCTCCATCTTTGTGTGAAGAAGAAAAAATCTGAGATTGCAGAGAGAGGAGAGAGTTTTGGAGAAGATGAACAGTGGAAGGACAGATTTACCCTTCAAAAGTTAACCCAGTTAACGATTTTACTGTTCTCAGGTACCAATATTGGGTCGGGGTTAAAAGTCCAGGTACCAATCTGATATTTTTTGAACTTGAGGTACGAAAGTTATTAGTGGCCAGTAGTTCAGGTACTGTTTGTGAGTTTTTCCCTTCTTTTAGCGTGTAATGGCTCAACAAAAACAAATAAATAAATAAAGGGTAATGCAATAGCAAGTCATTAAATCAAACACGCCCTTGAGAGGGTGCTTTGAAATGTGGGAGGGGCAAAACAACATCTCAATCAGGCTTTTCCAAAGTCAGTTTCACACATTAGCTGTTGCAAGTTTTCAATTCAACTTAATTTCCCCAAAAATTACTACTTTTATTCATAGGGTACAACAAGACCTCTTATTCTAAGTTACAGACGGAGTTCAGTCCCCTTGGCATTTCAAGATATATAAGCCACAATCAACTAGATATCAAATACTGCACAGGCTTGCACACCAACAGATCATAGGGAGATACTAAACAGTCAATGCTTCCTGCTGAGTATGCCAAGCAACGACTTCTTTGTATGGCAAGTTGCCCCCGAAAACATCCAAAGCGCTGCCGACAGTAACATCCACATGTCCTAGCCCTGCCACTTTTATCCTCTCTAAATCAGCCATTACTGTGACACCACCAGCATAAGTTACAGGAATCTGGCACCAAAATCACATAGCATATCAGTAATTTACACATGTAACAATACTATAATAGCATAAAGCAACAATTTATAAATGTTGACACCTAGGTCAACAGTTCTAGTATAACAGTAGTGCTTCACACATTTTGGCTCAAAGAGAATTATTTAGTGTTTGAGGGCTTTTACCTACGGTGTGGTCATCTGCCCGGCAATTCTCCCATTTTAATCAGCATTCATTAGCAACTTAGTATACAAATGTTTTGGATGACAAAATACAATTTTTTGAGTTTTCTGGTTACGAAGCATGCATGGTTTCAACTAAATTTTATTCTGTGTTTGGTGGAACATAAAACTTTCAATGGTTATCTAGATAGATGTGGAGATACATGGGAAAATTAATTGTGGAGATACATAGGAAAATTAATTGTGGAGCAATGATAAATGTGTCACAATAGGTTACCAACCGGAGAATGTTTGCCAAGCAACTCCACAAGCTCTTCATCAATCCCCAGTCTGCATAAACAAAAGCAAAAATGAGATAATCTTGACAATTAAGGAGCAAATTAAATTTTATGTTCCAAATTTCAATTGTCAGGTTGGGGGGCTACTTGTGCCAAATTATATGGTTGTCAACTGCCTACAACAGGGAATTTTAATACTGAGCTACAAAGTGGCCGAAGTTCTTGACAATCATATGTTTAGGTTTATAACTAATATTTTGTCTGGATCAACATCAGGCAAGATGATATGTATGCTTTCACCCCAAGCAGGCTATTCATATCAGTCAACATTTTAAGATACAGAATGTCAGCCTCTAGCAGTATTCAACTCAACTGACACCATCTGGAAATGGCTTGATACAATCCCCATGGCCATTCTAAACATTTAGGGCTAGCACTTAAGTAAATCTGAAATTACAAATGAAGCTGACCTAAAAGTGTACCTTCTTCAAATTCAACCCCTTAGAAATGAAAGAACAATCAAAAACCATAACTATATTCACAAATATGCATATTAGTCTAATTGAACCAACTCTTTGCTTGATAAAAAGTAAAATCAGTAGTAATTTATAATTTGGGAATCCATCAAATTTCCTCAACTATTCTAATTTATTGGTAAACAATGTTTTCTTGATAACAGCAAAAGAAGTGTGAACATACAATGAACCAGACAAAATAAAAAAAGCCTCACAAGGAAATGGTTTTCATGAGCATTTATTTAAATATATACATTTCTGTCGCACTTATATGTGTATGTATTGTGGTAATGAAACATGTATGGCAATAAATATGACTTACTTTTTCCCTTCAACATCGACACCATGTACCAGAAACTCATCTGCGTACTTGGCAAGGAAGTCTAATATTTTCTTGTCAAGATACACATCACTGAACTTTTGCCATCTATCAGTTACAATTGCATATTTACCTTCCTGGACATGAAAGACCAGATAAATATTAAGGCCAACACATAAAAGAGGGACTTGAACGTATAAATTAATGAGCAGGCGAATGTGTGACAGATGCATATGCAAAACACGGGACTTGAAAAACACTCAAGAAGGGAAATACAAGGGACTTGAAAAACACTCAAGAAGGGAAATACAATAGTTTTGATAATATATGCAAAACCTCATTCATTCTGTTCTAGCATCAATGATACAATCTGAGTTTTAATAAACTAATATTTCAAAGGAAATAATAAAAACTGCTCAAGAATACAGTCCATTGAGACTGCTTAGCCACGTAAAGAAAGTGAGCAAATGAAGGACATAGGAGGTATAATTCTGGATTGACTTCATACCCTCTTTCTGCAGCTAAGGTCTAAAACAAGCCTTTCTTTTCCAACAACACGAACAAGATCTTTAAGCCTTTCAAGGTCCATTTGCCCATTATTAAATACATACTGCAAGAAAACCAAGACAAGTTTAAGAAAATGTTTTCCTGATATCAATTGTTCTAAACAAGAATACATGGTTTTTCAATTTAAAAAGAGGAGAAAAACAAAACTCACAGAAGTGACAATGACATGGCTAGCCCCTTCTTCTATGTACTGCAAAGAATTATCTGAATTAATCCCACCTCCTACTTGCAAACCACCTAAATTATACCAGTCCTCGCAGCAAGTTCAGCAGAGGAAAATCTGTAAGTTTTAAACATATCATCAACCCATAGAGAACAAAGTGAAATAGCATACTCCCAAGGTTCTTACTAATCTCAGTATATGCAGTAAATATTGAGAAAGCTGATCCTTTTGCAGAAGTTAGCATCTCTTTGATATCAGAGTTTCCCTAAACCTCACAATCCTGATAATTACAAGTTACAATCTTTAATCTGATTCAACTATTATATCCAGCCATGTTACTACCGACCAAAGATAAAAGTGTATTTGCACTGCACTAGGTAACATTTTACTGAACCTAATAGAACAATCCAAAAAGAACCACCATCTCTGCTTATTATCACATCAATGGAATCAGGGGAGAATCGATTTAAAATGTATAAAAGAGCAAAAGAATCACAATAACAAGAAGGCAGCTAAAGACCCACCAGGATAAGCATGCAGAGCTTCAATGGCCGCAGCTCTACTCAAAGGGTCTGCTCCCAGCATTATCACATGGCCACCTGTAAGCCCATCTTCCTTATACATCCTTGCATACTCCCCCGCCGACTTATCCGACTCGAAATTGGTAACCAGAGCAGGCCCATCTTCCTTCGAATCTGAAAGCGTCGACCCAACAATCTGTTTCACTTTCCCCTATAACCAAAAACCCACAAAACAATCACACAAATGCAACAATACACAAAAGAGTCAAGTCCCAAAAGATTTGAACTTTGAATCTCCAATACCTTGTGTATATCAATGCAGGGTCGGAAACGAACAGCACAGCTTATGGGTACTCGCCTAAACCCTATAACCAAACAACAACAAAAATGGGTTCTAAGTTATTATTGCACACAAAGAGTTACAGACCAAAAACGGAAGCAGAAACTTACTGAACGTTGCAGATGGCCTAGACCCATCAAGCTTCTTTGCACCGAAAATCAAAGAGCTGCTCAAAGAAGAACTGAGGCTCTCGACTCTCATTGTGCTTCAAAATTGGGGATTTTTTTCTCTCTTCCCGTCTTGTTTTATATCACAAAGGCGGGGCATTTTGGTCAAAACAGCTCTTCCCTTTAAAACCAGCCATGGCTAAACCAAGACAGAAGCCATTGTTGGTGATATGATGAGGAGGTTCCGAAAACCAAAGCTGATACCTTTACTGGAGCAAAAGCCTCCAACACTCCCACAGCTGTCTCCGATCCCAAACCCATCTCTCCCAAAACCCCCACAACACCCATCACCACCACCTTCCCCAATCGTCACTCTCTCCCACACCTCAAACCACACCCACACCCACCTCCTCACCTTCATCAAAACCCACATCAAAAACCCACCTCTCTCCCCCAAAACCCTCCTCCATTTCCTCAAGTCCAAGCTCCACCACCACCCCACCTTCACCCATTTCGACTTCCACGTCTTCAACTGGGCCTCCTCCGTCGACTCCTTCCGCCACGACCACTCCACTTTCGAATGGATGGTCTGCACTCTCGCAACCACCGACCGCTTCGCCGAGCTGGGCCATCTCATCGGTTTCATGGTTTCGAACCCATGCCCTTGTTCCGATGGTATTTTCTCTTGCCCCAGAACAGAACCCATTTTCAAATTTGCGATTAGTGCTTATTGTAGAGTAGGGAGGTTGGGTGATGCTGTTGGTGCTTTTGATTCCATGAGGAAATTGATTGATGGGAAGCCTAGTGTTGTGGTTTATAACATTGTGATTAATGGGTTTGTGAAATGTGGGGCACATGATAAGGCTTTGGGGTTTTATGAGAAGATGGTTAGGGATAGAGTTAAGGCTGATGTGTTTACTTTTAATATTTTGATTAGTGGTTATTGTCGAAACTCGCAATTCGGGTTGGCTTTGGAGTTGTTTAAGGAGATGAGGGAGAAGGGGTGTAGTCCCAATGTGGTTAGTTTCAATACTTTGATTAAGGGGTTCTTTAGGGAGAGGAAGGTTGAGGATGGGATTGAGATGGCTTATGAGATGATTGAGTTTGGGTGCAAGTTTTCGAGTGTGACTTGTGAGATTTTGGTTGATGGACTTTGTAGAGAAGGTCGGGTTGAGGTGGCGTGTGAGCTGTTGATTGATTTTTCGAGGAAAGGAGTGTTGCCTAGGTTGTATGATTATTATGGTCTTGTTGAAGTGCTTTGTGGGGAAAGAAATTCGGGGAGAGCGTTGGAGGTTGTGGATGAGCTGTGGAGGACAGGAAATGTTCCGAGCTTGATTGCTTGTACCACTTTGGTTGAGGGTTTGAGGAGGTCGGCGAGGATTGATGAGGCTTTAGAAGTGATGGAAAGGATGCTTGAAGAGGGTATGGTTCCAGATTTTGTGACTTTTAATTGCCTCCTTCAAGATCTTTGCAATTTGGGGAGAACTGACGAAGCCGATAACCTTAGGTTGTTGTCTTCGAGTAAAGGCTTGGAGCTAGACGGCATGGCATATACCATTTTGGTGTCTGGGTATTCAAGAGAAGGGAAAAAGAAGGAGGTGAAAGTGGTGGTGGATGAGATGCTGGATATGGGATTTATACCTGATCTTGCTACGTATAATAGGTTGGTTGATGGATGAATATGTGGGCATTTTCAGTTATTTATCTCAATCATGATTTTCTCTGAGGACTTGATTGCAAAAATGGCATGTTAGGGTCTATATCAGAGGTTGAAGGCTGGAGACATGAAACTGTAAACAAAATGGTTACACTCCTTTTTTATACTGTAATTTATCATTTTAACAGCATGTCTTCTGGTGTGGTGGGATTTGGAGACGATCAATCAGCCAAACCAAGTTGAAATGAGTATGGCTCAGTCTTTGCTTATAATGGAGCTTTTAGAATGCTGCATGATGAAAGTCTATTTGGAGCTTCCACAACGGGGATGACAATACTTCATCATCTATTCGATAACTGGATGAACCTAAAACAATGTCTAGGCGCCGGACATATGATTCTACAATTTCATTAATACAGCAAGATTGGTTACGATGGCCAGGGGTCTAAATGAAGCCCTTTTCCCTGCCTTTGCCTCAAAGGTTCAAGTCTTCAAGACACCACCACCACTTATAGGCCTGGTGGTGCTGTCGAGAACGATAAGATCCCTTCTCATGTGAGAAAGCAAGCAATGGAAGCTCTAGACACTTGTGGAAGAAGAGCTATTGGTGACATGGCCGTTTGAGCTAATTTTATGCTCAATGAGGCTCTCGCTTCTGATACTGAAGGCTTCTTGGAGATAGTTACTTTCAAAAATATTTCCTAAGGCTCCAAGGAACCTCTTTTTTTTTTTTTAATTTTGGGGGGATTTTGGTGGTTGTATTTTGTTGAGGGGAATAAGCATAGAAGGTTAAGATATATAGAAAAACTAAAATTTGTATTCACAATTCATTCAAATATTATAGCGTTATCGATAGTATAATTTCCTTTCTTTGTGAGAGTTTTTATATAGTACAATAAAAATTTCATGTTTAAAAAATGGAGATGCACCGACTATTGACACCAGGCCAGGGGGTTGCTGCGATACCTCTAATTAATTGACATAGCTAGCTCCATCCCTGCTTAATTGTAAATGGATTTGTAAAATTAAATAATGTTTCTAATTAATTTGAGTAGCCAAATTTGATATTCTTGCTCCAACTCTTGTCAACGTTGTTAGATAACAATTCTCCAACTCTATGCACCGCCATCGTGAATAAACGGGAGATAAGCAAATAACATTTGACTTTTTATTGAACAATTACATCTATACAGCTGATCACCTAATCGGCCTAGGCAATAGTAAACGGGAAAGCAAAATCAGAAATCAGAACAACACTTGAAAAAGGAAACGTAAATCCGAATCAAGAAACAGGAAGAAGGTACAGAAACATCTTTCAAAATAGGAAAATTTGAAAGATTTCAATATATATCTTGAGACTAATGGAAAAGGCAAAGCTTTAGCTGGTTCAGACTTCAGACCCAAAGAAGGGCTTCTGGTTTCTTGATTCCCAAGATTATCCGACCTTCCTTCTCCTATAAATAGGCCACAATCCCTTCATTGTCCTATACCAGAGTTCCTCGATCGCTTCACCAGTCTGTATTACTGTCCTATAATCTTCTCCATTAGTTCTTATGGCGACGCCATATCATTCGCTTTCCACCTTTGCAACTTCGATTGTTATTATCTCTCTCTTAGTTATCTCTCACGCACAAGATAATGTCCCTCACCATGGCGATGTAATTAGCCTCAACATGATCCATCGTGACACACCATCTTCTCCCTTATACAATTCGTCGTTAACTAAATGGCAACGAGTAAGCAATGCCTTGCGACGTTCACGTGATCGCATCAACCGTTTCATCTCATCAGAAGATGGATCGCCTGATCATCTAATCTATAGCCAAGGAGAGTACCTGGTGAACATATCAATAGGTACACCACCAAGAACTTTCATTGGAATTGCTGACACCGGAAGCGATCTTATATGGACACAATGCATGCCATGCAGGGAATGTTTCGAGCAAAACCCTCCTCTCTTCGATCCAGCTTATTCATCAACTTATAGAGAGCTCTCTTGTATGTCCGACGAATGTAATCTGCTAAGCGGAGCCGCCTCTTGTTCCAGTAATTCAAGCTCTTGTGACTATCAATATTCATATGGTGACGGGTCTCATACCACAGGAAATCTATCCCTGGACACTGTTACTTTGGATTCCACATCCATTCCCACTATATTTGGTTGCGGACACCATAATGGAGGAGTGTTCAGTGGGATCGAGTCAGGAATTGTTGGATTAGGCCGCGGAGCTGTGTCGTTTATCTCCCAAATAGGGGCTTATTTGGTTGGCGGGAAATATTTCTCTCATTGCTTGGTTCCTAATCCTACAATGTCTTTCCTGTCTAATAACTCTAATCCAATCTCCTCAAGCAAGATGTATTTTGGTCGACTTAATACTTCATCAGGTCCTGAAGTGGTCACCACCCCTTTGCTTTCGACAGGTGATAGCGCCACTCAGACCTTTTATTACCTTGAGCTTCAAGGCATTAGTGTTGGAGCCAACAATATCACACTTGATGCAGATGCCAAGGCCTTTAAGGGTAACATGATCATAGACTCAGGGACTACCTTAACGTACTTACCGGAGTTGCTTTATGACAGGTTCAAATCAGCAATTAGAGAGGCACTTAAAGATCGATATCTGGAGGTGAAGCAAGATCCGACTGGTTCTGGACTTTGTTTCTTGACTAAATATGATATTCTTCCTGGCCCCAATGTCACTCTCCATTTTAATGGTGCAGATGTGAAGCTAAAATCTACCAACACTTTTATTAGGATGGATGATGAGACTGTTTGCTTAGCATTCTCCCCAAGTAGCGGTGTCGGAATCTATGGCAATTGGGCACAGATAAACTACTTGGTAGGATATGACCTAGATAACAAGACTGTCTCCTTCCAGCCAACTGATTGTACAACTAGCTAGCTAGACACTTTGGATAGCATCTCTGTTTCTAAATGTACCCATAAATAGATTTAGTATCATATTAAGTTTATTTGTATCTTGTTAAGTATCTTACAATTTAATAGATGATGTGTGCGTCTTTTTGCTCAATATCCGTGATATGTTGTTTTAAGCTCATTCAATAAAAGAGATCGAATAGATTTGTAATCATTTTTGTTGCTTTGAAAAGATGTTAAAATATCATAATCTAGCTCTCAAATTTTGTGTCACAAATTTTAATTTCATGAGAATCATAAGCTTTTTTGGCCGCACGTGTGAGGTGTTGGTTTAGTAATGGTTTTTTTCAGACAACCTCATTGAAGCACGTCATTATCCAACGACGTACCCTATTTTTTTTCAGTCTGCCAACTCTGGACTCTGGAGTGACCCGGTAGTGGTTTTTACCTTTTGTTTTTTCTCGCTCCCATGCAAGCACTTAAAGCCAGGAGCGAAACTGGACGTACTGTGTGTTGACTTGCGAAGCAAGCCAGAAGGGACACAACCCACACAAGGTCTTTGAAATCAATCAATGTGTTGCCTAGCTAGATTGTATGATTATTATGGTCTTGTTGAAGTGCTTTGTAGGAAAAGAAATTTGGGTAGAGCGTTGGAGGTGGTGGATGAGCTGTGGAGGACAAGAAATGTTCCGAGCTTATTGATTGCTCGTAACACTTTGGTTGAGGGTTTGAGGAGGTCAGCGAGGATCGATGAACCTTTAGAAGTGATGGAAAGGATGCTTGAAGAGGGTATGATTCCAGATATTGTGATTTTTAATTGCCTCCTTCAAGATCTTTGCAATTTGGGGAGAACTGAGGAAGCTGATAACCTTAGGTTGTTGTCTTTGAGTAAAGGCTTGGAGCTAGACGGCATGGCTTATTTTGGTGGTTGGGTATTCAAGAGAAGGGAAAAAGAATCGGTGAAAGTGGTGGTGGATGAGATGCTTGATAGGGGATTTATACCTGATCTGCTTGCTACATATAATAGGTTGGTTGATGGATAAATATGTGGACATTTTCAGTTATCGTGCTCAATCATTATTTTCTTTGAGGACTTGATTGCAAGAAAGGCATGTTAGGGTCTATATTAGAGGCTGAAAGCTGGAGACATGAAGCTGTAAACAAAATGGTTAAAACTCATTTTTTATCCTGTAATTTATCATTTTAACAGCATGTCTTGTGGGGTGGTGGGATTTGGAGATGATCAATCAGCAAAACCAAGTTAAAATGGAGCTTTTAGACATGTGACATGATGAAACTCTATTTGGAGCTTCCACTATGGGGATGGCCGTACTTCATCATCTGTTCGATAAAATGATGGATCTAAAACAGTGTTTAGGCGCTAGACATATGATTCTACAAAGATACATTCATAAATGCAGCAAGATTGGTTACGACAGCCAGGGGCCCAATTAAACGAGGGGCATCCACAACAGTACCCCTTTTCAGGCCTTTGCCTCGAAGGTTCAATCTTCAAGACACCGTGTAGACCCTGTGGTGCTGTCGAGAACGATAAGATACCTTCTGGTGTGAGAAAGCGAGCATGGAAGCTCTGGACGTACACTTGTGGACGAAGAGTGACTATTGGTGACATGGTCATTTGAGCTAGGCTTATGCTCAATGAGGTCAGACTGCTTCTATTAATGTTTATGAATTTGTTAGGAATTTGTGCTTGTATTCACCTCGGAATTCATGAAATTTGCTAATGAAGAAAGCGAATAGATTGTACTAGTAAACAAACCCGCGCGTCGCTGCGGGATAAAGGTAATCAAGTCGTGCCAAATAAAGTTGCTATCTTTCACAATTGTGACCCATATCATTGTATATGAATATTATCTAATGGTCAAGTAATATCAAGCTTTGAAATATTATATAGTTGCTTTCAATATTAACAACTCTTGATCAGTAAAGAGTATAGAAAAGAAATTACAACAGCTAAACCTTTCTGGGTCGGCAATACAAATACTGTATAAGGTATAGTGATTAAGAAAGCTTAAAATTTGTCAACCGGTGTCTGAGATGACATTACAGATTCCAAAAAGAAAAATATAATAGTCCATAGAAGCTTAATATGTAGGAACATGCACTTGATATGTTAAGAAAGTCAGCCTGCAGTCTAACTAAATTGATTTGCATACTTAAATAAATCATCATGTTCAGAGCAACCTGATAACTAAGCCTAGAAAAGAGATGGAATAATAAGCATCTGAATAGCAGCATGTAGGATCAATATATACGTAGCAAAATTAGAGATCGCTTTACCTTATACGCCTTTCCTAAACCTTTAGGTAGAAGATCAAGAATGATGGCTTCCCAAAGCTTTTACCCTCTGAAATAGAGCAACGATGTCTGTCATTCATTTCACACGCGCATTCACATCTACATGCAAAGAAATGATCTGTTATTTCAAGATCTATCCATTGTCATTTTGGGGCAACATTGCTATAAAACATTGAAAATTAAGAATGTAGTAAAAGATAAAGGAAACATTGGTTGAAGAGCAAATTAGTACGCAATTCTTATATACTGCATCTCCAGCAGGTGAACCTCCATCACAATATCGAATCTTCACACGTTCCAATTGTAAAAACCTGGTTTACCATCAAGATCATAATCAGAACAATTTCCCTTGGTTATATCAGATAATGTCAGTGCAAAAACACTATCTGTTCTTATATTTATAACATCCTTATACAGCTTTGGTAACATGCTTGTGAAATGTATGTGCAGAGGTAACCCAGAATCTGAACATTTCATTCAACAACATAGAAAGAGGTTAATTCATTATCAAACTTATTTGTATTCGACAGAGGAAGTCAAATGAATAAGCCTAAGAAGAGAAAAACAAAGCAATGCATATACAACGACAAACTCTAACGTTTAAGCAAGCATGTAGACACTCACATTATGAAACCAAACGATATGAAACTTACATGATGGTTCATGCCATCATACCATAGTTGACAGAATAAGGAACTCACGTTCTTCCTGCAAAACAGATTTTATCCAAACAAAACTATCAAATACAATTTCAAACACTTGAAAAACAAAAGGGGTAACTGTCTTAGGGAAAGATTAAAACTTGACTCGTTGTCGATTAAAACTGAAGTATCTATAGATTTGTAAGTATCTCCCACAATAACACAAATGAATAGCATTTGACATAAAGAACCCACACACATCATTATTCACAATATTGTGTAATGTAACTACCACTTCTGGAGTAATATCCTTTGGAGTTGCACCATCATTGGTTTTTACACTCTGAAGGAGAAACTAAGTGTCCATGCATTGCATGTCTGGAGGAGCCTCTTTCTGCGCCTGCATTGTAACTAAATAACAACAAACAATTAAATAACATTAATCTATGTCACTCACAAAAACACAATCCACATATACCATACATAAAATGATTACTATTCACCTATAACATTACATGTGAATAGTGGCAAGACAACTCCCTTTTTCGGACGACACAATACTTCTTGGAATTCATAGTTTTGACTGAAACACAACCAAAAGTAACATCCAAGACATCCTAGAGATTATACAAAATCAAAGAATCAAAAACAAATGTATTTTGCCCTAAAACCCTGAGATCAGATTTTTAAAACCCAATAATATTAATCAGTTTATAAGGAATAGTAATTAATAAAAACCAAACAATTTCCACTTCCACTTACGTAGTTCTTGAAACAATGTTGCAAAGACAAATACATAGGACCTATTCAATTTCAACAATACATAGCTAACTCCTTGTTGATGAAAAATTTCAATAAAAGCCCAATCTTTCCCACTACACGAATCAACCAAGCATCAAATTTCAAAACCCAGAAAAAAAAATGACGGAAAAAGAAACTGAAAAACCAAAATTCAGAGAGAAACATATGCTTTGCTGATCGAAAATCCCAATAAAAACTCACCCTTTCCCACTACAGAAACCAATAGATTGAGATACATCGTGAATATCAGAACTAATAAAATAAAAGTTGAGGACCAAGAACAGAACTCTGGCGACTAATCGATCCGGGCACAAAGGGAATTACCAGAGATATCGAACGGAAAGTTTCATATTGGATGTTGCTGTTCTTGCAATATGAAAGAAAATTGGAACTTTTTCCTCTACTCCCTTGGCTATGTGTCTCTCACTCTCTTTCTGCATGAAAGTAGAGCCCCTCACTCTCTCTGTCACACACGTCTGTGGAGCAAAGACACAGTGCCAGACTACCAGGCCGAAGCCAATCGGTGCCACAAAAATTGAACAGCTGGAGGGACAGTTTCGTAAAACATCAGGCAAGAGAGGGGTACAATGGTCGCGTCACTGTTCATTTTGTTTGTCTTCTAGCGAGTTGGGTTTTAGTATAGTTATAATTAGTGAGTGAGTGGAATTTTTATTTTTAAGATGATCTCAACTGGTTTCCAGTGAAAACGACTTGTTAGATATATACAAGAATTCTTGCTCTTTCCGATCGAAGTGCCAGACACGCATTAGCTAAGGCAGCCTTGTTATCCTTGTTATATAACAATTCTTTCCAACTCTATGCACTGCATGCCATCGCGAGTAAATGTAAAATGATTTGTGGTCTCATTAATGAAGCCTAAAATTTGTGGCCTCAATTCTAGGTGTCATGTCATGTCACTTACACACATTACCTATTTGTCATATCATGCTATGTAATTCTTGAGAAATAGACTATCTTATCATTCCAAAAAATCTAATGATGCTAAATTATTTTAGTTTTCTTCTAAATTTTTTTTTTTCATTATACAACTTAAACAACAATTTTTCTTCAATCAAGAATAGAAAAAAAATTTTGATAAAAAAATAGAGAAAGAATAGAAAACATTTAATGTAGTTCAGTCAATAGATTTGCACATACATTCGATCAATGGATTTGCATAACACATGTATATGAATTTGAACTCAGTAAAATTTGAAAATATAATATGAAAAATACATATTCATATGATTATATATAATAAACGTTAGATTTGAGTTTTACCTCTTAATTTGGACATGATGCATTTTCCAAATTCAATTTATTAAAGGGAAAATGATGGAAAAGGTCACATTAGAGAGTGAAATGATAAAAATGTCACCTAGTTTCCCACTTGATAAAAAGGTCCATAATAAACTGTTAATAATATTAATTTAGTTTTTATGAATAATGAGGTGATGTTAAAAAAAGTCAGTTTTTAATTTTTCTGATTCCCATTCTGCCCTTAAAGCCTAAAACACGTCTATTTTTTTTGGATGAAATTAATCAATGTTTGGAAAGAAAAGTTAATGCTGATTTGTTGACACTAAATGCTATTTGGAAAGAAAAATGATAGGAAAGAATTAATTAAATGAAGACAAATATTGGTCAAAGAATCTATAGACATATCCCTTAAATTAATACATAATTCATCATATTATTTTTCGTCACCTAATTAAATTCATTAATGTCATTGATTCACCCCCTAACATCTAAAAGGAAATAAAAAAAGGGTTCTTGACCAAAAGCACCAAAATGAACAAAAAATATCTCACTTACCCCAGCAACAGATTTTTATTCCCACATACACAATTTGACGGCAAATTATCATTATACCCTTAACTCAATTAATGAATTACAAGAACTGCCACTCATTCTCTCTTTCCCCAGACGTCGACTCTCTCTCTCTCTACTTCCGGCGCCGACTGACTGGAGCGATGTCGCCGATTTCCTCCATCGATCTTCTCCGATTCAACTCCCAATCTCCAAGCAGATCCAGCAGATGTTGATCGAGGTTCATTCACCGACGAGCTCGCCGACTTCCTCCATCAATCTTCTCCGATTCAACTTCCTATCTCAACCACCATGAACGAATTCTGGCAACCTCACCAGCTCAATGTCGGCTTTTTCGCTGCAACCATAAGCTCGAATCGAATCTAATTCAGGTTGCTTCGTTCTTCAGACCATTCCAACGTCACCAGCTCCATGCCGGCGTGTTCCCCAGATCCGGCGCCGCTCGCCCGCTCCCTTGCTTCACCTGCAGCGCGGCTCTTCGCAACTCCGACGAGGACTGGAGATTCGGAGAGGTGAGAGAAGTCAGCGGCGAGCTCCAGAGGTGCTTCGATCCGGTGGTCTTGGTCGCGCTCTTGACTTGGGTGCCCAAAGCAGTTGTTTTTTTTTTTTTTTTTTTTTTTTAAGTAATGGGGCAGACAGAAAGTGAAATTTTTTTTTTTGAATGTCTATTGGGGGCAGTAGACGTCTATTGGGGGGCAATAGGCGCTTTTCAATTAATATAATCTCTTCGTTTTTTTCTTTAATCAAAGTTTTATTTGTCTAATTTTAGGAATATAAATTCTCATTTCAGCTACCGAAAGTTCTATTGGAGGGCAATAGACGTCTATTGGGGGGCAATACATGGCTAATAGTCGTCTATTGGGGGGCAATAGACGTTTTGAATTGATGTAATCTCCTCATTTTTTTTCTTTAATCAAAGTTTTATTTGTGTAGTTTTAGGAAGATTAATTACCATTTTGGTAATCTAAACTTCTATTGAGGGGCAATAGACGTCTACTTGGGGGCAATACATGGCTGATAGTCGTCTATTGGGGGCAATACATGGCTGATAGTCGTCTATTGGGGGCCAATAGACGTCTATTAGGGGGCAATAGACGTCTATTAGGGGTCAATAGACGTCTATTAGGGGGCAATAGACGTCTATTGCCCCTCTATTAGGGGGCAATAGATGTCTATTAGGGGCAAAAAAACTTTCCGGTGAGATTTTCAGCAATTTCCGGTGGGCGGCGAAAGTTGGCCGGAATCCGGCGACCGGTGACCGGATTCCGGCGAAAGTTGACCGGAATCCGGCGGCCGGTGACGGGCTCCGGCGAAGTCTCATATAGTTTCTCTCTCTTCCATTTTCTCTCTCTCTCTCTAAGTAACAAAGGGGTGAGGGGTAAAATGGTATTAAAAAAAAATTAAAAACAAAAAAAAAATCTTAATGGGGTATTAGGGAAGACTCCCTTAGAGTGTATTGGGTAAGAGGGAATTAAAAAAACTTAATGGGGTGAGGGAGAAAAAAATCCCTAGAAATGGGGTAAATGGACAAAACCCCATAAAAAATGGTAAAGTTGGTGTTGCAATAGTATGATGTGGCAAGATATATTATGTGGAATTAAAAATAAAATTTGTATTTGCTTACATGACATGACACCTAGAATTTGAGGCTACAAATCTTAGATCTCATAGAGACCCCATCATTGCAATGGGAAATAAGCAAATAACACTTAACTTTTTGTTGAACAATTACATCATAGAGCTGATCACCTAATCGGCCTAAGGAAAACAGTAAAAGGGAAAGCAAATTCAAAGGGCAGAGGTCCATACAAAGAGAAGTGCAAATAGCTAGGGTGGCACATCTGATGGCTGCTATCTCTCCCCGTGGAGACTTTTTATTTTTCTTCCCCTTCTTTTTTACAAGCTGCATTAGCAGCTGAAGTTGTGTAATTTTTAGACATCTTTCATCAATAAAATCTGACCTCCTTTCCCTCAAAAAAGGGCAGAGATCCAAAACAAGACATGAAAAAGGAAACGTAAATCCGAATTACTACGAAACAGGAATGAGGTTCAGGAAAATCTTTCAAAATCCACAGGGAAAATCAGAAAGATTTCAGAATATGTCTTGACTAATGGAAAAGGTTGATTACTTGATTCCTAAGATTATCAGGCCTTCTTCTCCTATAAATGGGCCACCCTCACCCTCGTTCGCTCTCTCAGTCTGTATAACTGTCCTATAACCTTCTCCATTAGTTCTTATGGCGACGTCATATCATTCACTCTCCGCCATTGCAAGTTCTATTGTTATTCTCTTTCTCTTAGTTCGCTCTAATGCACAAGATAATGTTCCTCACCATGGTGGTGTTATTAGCCTCAACATGATCCATCGTGACACTCCATCTTCTCCCTTATACAATTCGTCGTTAACTGATTGGCAACGAGTAAGCAATGCTTTGCGACGTTCACGTGATCGCATCAACCGTTTCACCTCATCAGAAGATGAATCACCTGATCATCTAATGTACAGCGAAGGAGATTACCTGGTGAACATATCAATCGGTACACCACCAAGACCTTTCATTGGAATTGTTGACACCGGAAGCGATCTTATATGGACACAATGCATGCCATGCAGGCAATGTTTCGAGCAAAACCCTCCTCTCTTTGATCCAGCTTCTTCATCAACTTACAGAGCTCTTTCGTGTATGTCCAACGAATGTCGTTTGCTAAGACCAGCCTCCTTTTGTTCCAGTAATTCAAGCTCTTGTGACTATCAATATTCATATGTCGACGGGTCTAATACCACAGGAAACCTGTCCCTCGACACTGTTACGTTGGGTTCCACATCCATTCCCAAAACTATATTTGGTTGCGGACACCAAAATGGAGGAGATTTCAGTGGGATTGAGTCGGGAATTGTCGGACTAGGACGTGGAGCTGTGTCGTTTATCTCCCAAATAGGGGGGTATTTGGTTGGCGGGAAATATTTCTCTTATTGCTTGGTTCCTAATCCTGCAATGTCTTTCCTGTCTAATAACTCTAATGCAACCTCATCAAGCAAGATGTATTTTGATGTGCTCATATTTTCCTATATTTCTTTGCCTCTTAATCTTAGTATTTATGCTTAGTCCTCCTTATTTCGAGTCATTTATGTTGTTATAGTGTTTTTGTAGGTTTGTCTCATAAAGAGAAGAAAAGAAGCTAAAATGAGCTAACTAGGATTGAAAGACGCCCAGGTTCCAAAATCTGTCTCTGCAGAACATCCAACTTCGCCGAATTACTGGGAGTTACCCACATCGAATCAGACAATGACCCTTATATTCATGGAAAGCTACGGATGTCTATTTTCTGTAGAATTTTACGGATCTCGATTTCGATACTTCTGGAGAAAGTTATGATTATTTGAGTGAAGATAGGTCGGACAGGAAATCTGCTCGGGAATTTACAACCATTCGTGGAGAACTCAAGTTCCGTGGCACAAGATCATCAATCCTAATGTTTCAAGGAAGTTAATTCAGATGAGGATTCAATGATGAACTTATTTCTACTTCTACAAGAGATATTTCAAGGTTTTCCCATTCCAAATGAAGAAAGGAATCTAAATCCAAGTTTTACAAGGAAACATGAAGCCAAAGATGAGCAGAAATCTTCCCTATATAAGGGAGCACGAATTTACATGAGAGGAGAGTCTCGGGAGCACAATGTAGACGCCTACGGAGCAGAGACGACTCATCCATCTTTCCCCATCTTTTCCCTTCCATTCTTTTTATGTTTTTCCTATGTTTTACTTAGTTATCTTTTGTTAAAACCTTTTCTAGGGTTAGGATAATGCCCTATCATGATTGTTTATGTACTTTGATGTTTTATTGATGGATTTATAGTTTCTTTATGATGAATGCTTAATCACTATTTGAATTGATGCTTTATGTTTAAGTTCTTTGATTGATCACCTTAGGGCTTTGCATATAGTAATTGGAAGACAAATTTGAAGCAGAGATGCAATATAATTTGATTAGCTTCTTGTGATTAAGTGTGGTAAATTACATTATTACTTGAGAAAGACTAATGATTTGCTTGATTCCCTTGTTTTCTAAAGCGTAATGAATTCTGCATGTTAAATTTATACCTGAGAAGGATAAACTGCATAGTTAGGATATAAGATCTTTACCCGAGAGGGAGAGCATCATACACTTAAGGAAAACTATGGTCTAGAGTACCTGAGAAGGACTTAGATACGGGAATTATCATCTAGAGAAACAAAAGAATCTGTTAATTGCATTGAAACATAAATAGGATTGTTAGTAGTTGATTCTGAAACCCTAGGTTTTATCATTATTTGTTTCTTTCTTTCTTTCTTTCTTTAATTTTCACATTATTTGTTTAAGTCGAAAACCTTAAAACCATATTTTCTTTAGTTTGATTGTTTATGTGTTTTTGTGTTTGGATTAATTAGGTTAGAATTTAAATTGATTATCAATCCTCAGTTGGAACGACCTCGTACTTGCACACTATACTAACGACGATTCGTGCGCTTGCGAGTTTTAATTAAAATTTCACAACATATTTTGGTCGACCGAATACTTCATCAGGTCCTGAAGTGGTCACCACCCCTTTGCTTTCGAACAGTGTTAGCGCCACTCAAACCTTTTATATCGTTGAGCTTCAAGGCATTAGTGTTGGAGCCAACAACATCACACTTAATGCAGATGCCAAGGCCTTTAAGGGTAACATGATCATAGACTCGGGGACTAACTTAATGTACTTGCCGGAGTTGCTTTACGACAGTTTCAAATCAGCAATTGAAGAAGAACTTAAATATCGAGATCTGGAGATGAAGCAAGATCCGACTGGTTCTGGGCTGTCTTGTTTCTTGACTAAGTATGATATTCTTCCTGGCCCCAATGTCACTTTCCATTTTAAAGGGGCAGATGTGAAGCTAAAATCTGCCAACACTTTTGTTAGGGTGGATGATGAGACTGTTTGCTTAGCATTCTCCTGAGGCAGCGGTGTCGGAACCTATGGGAATTGGGCACAGATAAACTACTTGGTAGGATATGACCTTGAGAACAAGACTGTCTCCTTCCAGCCAACTGATTGTACAACTAGCTAGCTAGACACTATGGCCATTCAGAGTGTTTCTAAATGTAACCAACGCAACTACTTCTGTTGCTTTGAGAAGATGTCACGATCTCACGATGTCGTTTTCATGTCACGAATTTTAATTTCATGAGAATTATAGACTTTTTTTCCCGTACTTCATGGCTTATGTGAGCTTTTGACTCATTGATGCAGTTCATTATCCAACGACGTACCCTATTTTTTTCGGTTTACCAACTTTGGAGTGACCGCTAGTGGTTTTTACCTTTTGTTTCTTTTCGCTCCCATGCAAGCACTAAAAGCCAGGAGCCAACTGGACTATGTGTTGACTTGCGATGCAAGCCAGGAGGGGCAGAATGTCTTTGAAATCAATCAATGGCATCCATGGCTACCTGCTTCACTCTTCCACCAATCCCTCGTCATGTTCTCGTTTTCAAAGCTGCACTTTTACCTAATCGTTCCCAAACCTCCAATTTCCCGGGCGCTGCCTCGAGGGTTCCACAATCTAGGGCTGCCGCGCCGGTTGTCAGAGCCAGCACTGCAGCGATCAGGCCCGGCGGTGCCGTCGAGAGCGATAAGTTACCTTCCGACGTGAGAAAACGAGCAATGGACGCTGTGGACGCTTGTGGAAGAAGAGTGACTGTTGGTGACGTGGCCGGCAGAGCTGGGCTTAAGCTCCATGAGGCTTAGAACGCTTTGCAAGCTCTCGCTTCTGATACTCAGGGCTTCTTGGAGGTCCTAATTTTCACAAATTTATATACTCGTATGCATTATGTTAACAAAAATCATGAACTTTGTTAGTAAATTATGTTTTCTGAAGAAATTGAATGGAAAATGTAGTAGCTCATGTTTAGATTATTTTATAGATTATATTAGTGAAATGGTACAATTCTTATGGTCTAGATATATAGGTCTCCGATGAAGGCAATGTACTCTATGTTTTTCCCAGAGATTATCGAGCAAAACTTGTAGGCAGATCTTTCATAATAAGAGTTGAGCCGCTGCTTGAGAAGGCAAAGGTAGTGATGCTTATGGGATTTGATAATTTCTTCATTGTGTTTGAAGTTATGCAAGACATCGGCATTCATATGATGCGTTTTGACAGGCTGGGGCTGAGTATTTAGCAAGGGTTTCATTTGGAACTACTCTGATTGCTTCCATTATTCTTGTGTTCGCTGCAATTCTTGTTGCCCTTATAGCCATTGCCTTAAAGTAAGTTTTCGGGATACTGTTTTCAATTGAATTTGAACACTTTTGTACTACTAGGACTGTTAATTAACTATATTGTTTTGATTAAAATAATAGTGAAAATGTTGATGTCATCCCGTCGACGTCTTCAACTTCTTCTTTCGCTAGTGGAGGAAGCTCATATCGGACGAGTTATGATTATTCAATTGATGTTTTTCCCTCGTGTCGGACTGAAGTGTATCGGTAACCCCTGTTATCCTTGTTTCTTATTAAGTGATGTTGAAGTGTTGCAGTTCGAGTTATTTTAGTTGTTGAGAAGACTTTTGCGAATAACCTCCTTTATTGTTTATGTCATTAATTAATGTACTGGGATCCCAATTGTTTATAGGAAGCAAAAAGAAAAACCACAACCAATTGTTGGGACGTTGAAATTTGGTGAATCTGTAAGTGAGAGGCTGAAACGTTCATTATATTTATTCATTCAAGTTTTGTTGAAAAGGAAAGAACTGACTGTATGCATGTTTTCTTTTAGTTTTTCTCATTTGTATTTGGCGATGGTGATCCGAATCGAGGAATCGAAGAAAAGAGATGGAAGCTGGTAATGATCAAGTACTAAGTTCATTGGTTTGATGCTTACAAAAATTTATTTCTGCTCATATATTGTTTGTATATATATATATACACAGGCAGATTTCTTTCTTTGAGAACTTACCTACACTTGTAATTTAATGGTACTAGGATATGCTTGGTAGAGGCAATAAATATTGGATGAAAATCTTTAATAAACCGAGAGGTACCTTAATCTTTATATAAACTGTGTAAAACACCAGCAAGTTAACTTCTTTAGTGTGTTCCTATGAAGTATTCTAGCGTATCAGTTCAAATTTTAGACCTGCGATCTTGTTTAGGATGTGTGTGGTTTTAACATGCTTTGCTCTATATTCCACTGCATCAGTTCAAATTTTAGACCTGCGATCATGTTTAGGATTTGCTTTTGGTAATTCTGTTTTCATGTGGGTTCCAAACCTCAATAAAAAAAAAATATTAATGTACTTCTAAGTAGCCTAGACAAGTCTCGGATCCTAGATCCGCCACTGTAGGTGAAGATCAATAAAAATTCATTGATCACAACATATATATATATATATATATATATATATATATATATATCAATAAAATGTACAAATAAATATTATTTACTATAATTAAAAAAATTCAGTAAGAAAGAAAAAATAATCAATGAATCTCGATGAGATGATGAACATCCGTCAGCTTCTATTGATTCATTAATTAGGATAAGAAAATAAATTTGATAAATGAATTTGATGGAGGGCCCCTGCGCACTTGGAAGGAAGAAAAATAAAAAATAAAAACCAATAGCAATGTTTTGAATTTTTTTATAATTAATTTTTCAAACGGTTGTTTTGTTAGTTTCATTAAACGGCATCGTTTCGAGGATCCCTTTTCTAAAAGTCATTTATTGGAATCTGATTGGTCCACGTACGTATAAACCCCTACAAAGTCGGTTCTTGTCGATCAAGTTTTGAGTTTCTATAAATTCACCCCAATTCATAGTGGTTTCCAAAAGAATCAGAGCATCATCTTCTTCGCGATTTTTAACAGACCCAGAGGTCATCTTCTTCGCCTTCTTCCAAGTGCGCAGGGGCAACTGCCAAACCTCGCCACCCCCTGAATCCGCCCCTGGCGGCGAAAACACTCGACGGCAAGGCCCAGCGGCGATTCGGACTCCGATCGACAAGGCCCAGCTCCGATTCCGATCGACAAGGACCTGCTCCGATTCCGATCGACAAGGCCCAGCCTCGATTCCGAACCCAACGCCTCCAATTCCGGTCAGCTTCACGACGGAGGCTCTGAGGTGGTGAGAAATCGGCGGCGTCGTGGTTCAAGTTTCACGGTTGAACTATTGGAAATCCGATTGGGTGCCTGGAGCTTTTCTCTGGGTGCCCATATCAATTTCTAGGTTCTTTTTTTTTTTAAATAAAAAAAAGCCATTTATTGGAATTTGATTGCTCCACGTACGCATAAACCCCTACAAAGTCGGGCCAGCAGAAACAACAACCAACTTCCATTAATGGAGGGTGGCTATGAGCGTTATATGCTTCTTCCGGGCCAAAGGTTTTGCCCCATGGAAGATGAACTACTCATGTACTACCTTAAACCCAAGGTGAATGGAGAGGAGGTACCCGGAAAAGAAGCCCTTATTTGCGAGTTGGATCTTTATGGTGAGCAAGAACCTTGGAATATATGGGAAAGATATGAAGCAAGAAGGGCAAACGACTTGAGAAGGAACAAAGATCTCTACTTCTTTACCAAAAAGAAGAAGGTGAGTGCAAAAGCCTCGCGTATAAGCAGAAAAGTTGGGAGTGGAACATGGAAAGGCCAGGACGCAGCCAAGCAGATATATCTTCTTGATCAGAATCAGCAGCCAACAACTACTCTTCTTGGTTTCAAGAAAACCTACACCTACAAGAATACGAGCTCTGTGCATCATGGTCGCTGGATCATGTACGAGTTCGAACTTGATGAGTCGCAACTCCTGCACAAGCAGGAACAAGTAAATAAGAATGCATACTCTCTTTGTTTACTCAGGAAGAACGATATACCACCGGAAAAGAAGAAGAGAAAATTAAGGCAAGAAGAAGAGAATCATGAGATGCTCCAAGCGAAGAAAAATGTGCCAGCACCATCATTATTGGATTTCCCTCAGCTAGAAAAATGGTATGATCAACAACAATTCTTGCTGCCAGCTGAACCTCAACCAAGCGAAGAAAATTTGGGGCAACAATGTCAGATACCAACATTATTTTCAGCTAATGAAATAATGAGTGACCAAGATAAAAATCAGTTGCAGCAAATGCCAGCTGAAGAGGGTATCTTGACACCAGGGGAAGTCGATCTGTATGGAGGCAACTTGAGTGATGTTATGGTTGGTGCAAACTGGCCCGACTCTTTTATAGGGGAGCTAGTGAAGGATGACCAGCCATATACCATGGAAGAGGGTGAATGGAATGATTTTCTTGTTCAGATTTTGAGCACTTAGCATTTTAGTTCATATTTTTTTCTCTTTTGCGGTCGATCTCTACCAGAATTAATATATGTAATTGTTGACGGGATTTAGGCTTTATGCCCCCCTTGTTGTATCTTCTTCTTCAACTAATAATATGAGTTTGAGGGCCTCACCGCCCCAGTTATAAAAGTTTCATCTTATGGTTAATTGCCATAAAAACCCAACAATTAATGTCACTAGCGAAATTACAAACATTAGGTACACTATATAAGTGTGTTATATATTACATTAGACATTGTTTTACATGATCCAAAATATGGTACTTTAGCCAGATTTCAAAATATGCTAACCAAGTAGGTGTATATGTGCATATTACAAAAAATGGTTAAACTTAGCAAAAAAACTTGTCTATGATTGCAGTTCAGACTCCGCATCTTTAGCTGGTTCATTGTTCACAGCATTTGTTGGTTTTGAATCTGCAGATCCTTTAATTTACAACTCCTCACGAAAGGTCACCTAATTAGCCAAGACAAACTAAGAATGCAGCAGAAGGGAATAAGAATGGATA
The DNA here is from genome assembly GCF_958449725.1 of Rosa rugosa. Taxonomy (NCBI): domain Eukaryota; kingdom Viridiplantae; phylum Streptophyta; class Magnoliopsida; order Rosales; family Rosaceae; genus Rosa; species Rosa rugosa. The sequence goes on along the minus strand of NC_084826.1, from coordinate 16,710,133 downwards.
CCAGTTGAATATGTAGCAAGTAGCAGCAAGTTTGCAGATAAACAGAGAAAACAAATAGTTCTTAAGAGAGCCATATTAGTAACTTCAAGAAAGTTCAGGTTATAAAGAGCTCTATCAAAACCTGCACCAAAGGCTAATCATTAGAAGAAAATTCAATGCCCAGAGCTGCAATGGAACTAAAAGTTTCTAGTGCGTCCAGAAAGTATCAAACCACAGTAGTCACACAGGTAAAACGGACTCTTCCAAAGAATATAAGGAATCGACAGTGCAAGTGTATAATGTAAGGAAGGAAAAGGGGAGAATCATCAAGGTGATTCAAATGCATGTTAAGAAATAACAAAAACAATGTGTTTTGCAAATATGTGATGATCACCAGCAAAAAAACAAAATCTCAGGCATTTATTCTATCAATTATAAGCAACAAAATCTCATAATTTCAATTATACAAACACTACTTGCATATCCATGGTCAAACTGAAGCATGCATCCTTCCTTACAGGTTTGAACAGATGAGGCAATCCTTCTCCTTTGTTTAATGACTGCTCCAATGTCAATTTAAAGTTTTTCAATGCTTGAGCATGGTAGTATCAGCAGGGAACAAAAATTGGAAAGTTCAAACAAAAGCAACATTTAAACTACAATACGCATGGTAATGTAAACTGATTTCCAGGAGCTGTTTCAAACTGGAAAAACTTAACCAAAATTTGTTATATTAGAAACATAGAGAGAGTAGTCATACATCCAATGCTCTTGTTTCCAGTTGGTGTCGTCTTGAGTTCCTTACACCTTCATCAAAGTAGATGGCCTACATGCCATATCTGTGATGTACATAAAACATCAAGGTAATAAAGTAAAAAATAGAGACAATAGAAGCCTATAAATCACTGACGATAAGAGTTGCTAATGCACATAAACAGAAACACAATTAACCACATATAAACCAGAGTAGAACTTACTCAAAAAAATAAGTGTCTAGGAAGGAGCTGAGCTAGTGGCCAAAACCTGGTACCAGACATATTTCTTTATCATTTTCTTGATACCCGGCGACAAAAAATTTATTGATACTCTTTTGTAGGTTCTAAGCCAACCAAAGTGATGTGTTCTAAGCCAAAACCTAATCTGGAAATATCATGTATATAATCAAAAACAGACTATGCTCTAAATCTGGCAAGGCTTCTAAATCACTCTTGAAACAGATTATGCTCTAAAGCAACTACTACCTAATATGCCATTCAACTGATGAGAACATATCAGCCTATTCGACAAATATCCAATGTAAGTAAGATCTTTTCCTACGCCATAAATGAATTATTGACCAATCATAAATGAACTAACAAAAGCCTTGACAAAAACGACAGCTTCCACCCTACCAAAACTGACCAAAACAAAAAAAAAAAAACAAAAATTCTTTTTTGAAGCTAAACTTTCTTTAAGGCAGGAATAAGCATTGCCAAACTTGTTGTGCTCAATAATCTGATCGAATAAAAGTAGCAAAAATTAAAGAACAAAAGCAAAAGTACCCGATTGAAATGCAAGCAAAGCGATCTGGAAAGAGAAGGTTGCAGTAGCTTAGCTTATTACCCAAAATGCAAGCAAAGCTCATAAGCTTCTCCAAGGCCGGTCCTCCATCAGCACCCGTCATCTCCAAGTATCTCTTCAACCTGACCTGAATATTGGAAAAGACCAACATTTCAAATATACTGTTAGTCAATCTGAAGGTGCTTATGATACCAGCAAATCTATGAGTTAAATTCCTATAGCCTCTCCCAGATAACAAATGTATACCAAAAGACACTTCTAAATAAGCTTGATAGCCAAAAGGGCAGTGTTGGTGCAACCAAACTCTACTTAATGATCAAGGAACTACATACATGTTTTAATATCCAATAAAATAATCAACTCAAACCTACGGTCCTTATAATACTGAGAAGTCTATGAAGTAAAATTCCTATAGCATCTCCAATGTAAGGAGTCACATTTCTAAATAGGCCTGGAATGCAAAGGGTAATGCTGGTGTCACTAAACTGTAGTCATATAATTGCAGAACCATATATATACTTTTTTCCGGTAAGACATTCACCTTGAACTAAGTTTGCGTTTTCACTTCCAAGAACTATACAAACCAAAATTTGAATACCTTAGCATCCCCAAAAAATCACAGAAGCATAGACCTACCATCCCCTTCTCAAACCTAAGATGCAGGGCCCTGCCGAGTGGAAAGTTGTTAGAGAGAACCAAGCAGGAGTTTGAGTAGTTCCTATTAAATGGAAATGTACATACATATAAGGATTGGAACTTCCGGTGCGGTTTCTCATCCCTGATGCCAATAAATCAGCCATCTGCTCTATTTCAGGAAGAAATTTAAGAGCGTGATAGTTCACCCCGCACCTCAGCCTGTTGATTTCTTGAGGAACATTGACATACCTGAAACAAAAATGGCATGATATTGTAAGGTTAAATATAGTTGAGTCATTCCCTAATAGCTTAAGCTTATATCTGGAAAAAATATTACAGCTTTACCAAATCAATAATCAGATTTCATAATAGAAACGCAGCATGTAAATCTTTTTTTTTTCTTTGAACCAAAATGTAACTTCTGAGTTCAGGGTAGGCCACACATATATAAAATTCGTGACTAACCCAAGTTGATTAACAAAAGGCTTCAGGGCCATTATCTTCTTCTCCTTGATTCGAGCCAGAACATTGTCGATGTAAAATTGTGCTGGTGAATGTTTTGGAATGTTTTGCCTAAAAGAAAAACATTTCACAGATAAATGTCAGTTGCAGCTACAATAATACAAATAGATACTTTAGAAGAGAATAATAAACACTGTCACTATGATTTACTGTGTGTACATCAATCACCCTAAAATAGATTATTCTATCACTTTCCATCAATTATTGGGGTAATGAACTCACCTGTGCAACTTCCACTGAAGTGCCCTGCTTCACTTGGAACTGTCTATCATCTTTCAAAGCTTCCCTTAACTTGGATTCCCGTCGCTTAATTTCCTCATCAGTGACAAAACCTGATTTACATCAAGAATATACTAAAACCTTTGTCAAGAAGCAGTTGACAATTCTAGACTTACCAAATCACAAACTATCTCTTTCCAATTAAAGCTACAATTACTATCACGTGTTTCATGCAATTGTGTTATCTGTCTAAATTCAAAGTACAAAAGCTAAAAACTTCATGCAAATTTGCTTATGCTCAAATTACTTGTATCAATACCAGATAAGTATTTAATTACAAACACAATCACGTATAATCTGCAACAAACTCAAATTTATGCATATAGCCAACAGGTTAAGGAGAGGACTGACCAGAAAAGGCAACAACTGCAACTAATTTCTTTGGAACCTCTTTGACCTTTACAGATGGATCTTTAGGCAATGGCAAATTGGCACCGTATTTTGAGGGCATGACAAAGGACATCTTCCACTTATCTTCATTTTCCACCTATTACACATTATAGTTAAAATAGGTCACGATAAAAGGAAGGAGATTCCTCATAAACGCATAAAATCAACTGCAGTCTTTAGATAGTACTAACTACTAGCATAGGAAGCATAAAATCAACTGCAGTCTTTAGATAGTACTAACTACTAGCATAGGAAGCATGGAGAAGAATGTACCCTCTTTGTTATAACTGGAGTTGTCATTTCCATTTTCTCTCCGTCAGATTGAGCTTTACGGGTAAAAACCGGTGTGGTCATCTCCATTTTCTCCTTTGTGGTATTCTGGAAAAGCAGAAGAACAAGGTACCAGTTGAATGAAAAACAAATCGGTATCAAGTGATTCATCAAGACAAAACCTTATATACTAAACCATTAGGAGAACAAAAAAAATCCTCAAAAGTAAAAGGGAAGAAATTTCAAAGTACCTTACCAAACAGGTATTCAGCTAAGACATTGAACGATTGCGAAGCACCATTAAAATCAAAACCACTCTTATCCGTTATATATTGTTTAGAAAATGGATATGCAACTACTTCTGTTGCTTTGAGAAGATGTCACGATCTCACGTTGTCGTTTTCATGTCACGAATTTTAATTTCATGAGAATTATAGACTTTTTTGGCCGTACTTCATGGCTTATGTGAGCTTTTGACTCATTGATGCAGTTCATTATCCAACGACGTACCCTATTTTTTTCGGTTTTACCAACTTTGGAGTGACCGCTAGTGGTTTTTACCTTTTGTTTCTTTTCGCTCCCATGCAAGCACTAAAAGCCAGGAGCCAACTGGACTATGTGTTGACTTGCGAAGCAAGCCAGGAGGGGCACAAGGTCTTTGAAATCAATCAATGGCGTCCATGGCTACCTGCTTCACTCTTCCACCAAACGCTCGTCATCTTCTCGTTTTCAAAGCTGCACTTTTACCTAATCGTTCCCAAACCTCCAATTTCCCGGGCGCTGCCTCCAGGGTTCCACAATCTAGGGCCTCCGCGCCTGTTGTCAGAGCCAGCATTGCAGCGATCAGGCCCGGCGGTGCCGTCGAGAGCGATAAGTTACCTTCCGACGTGAGAAAGCGAGCAATGGACGCTGTGGACGCTTGTGGAAGAAGAGTGACTGTTGGTGACGTGGCCGGCAGAGCTGGGCTTAAGCTCCATGAGGCCCAGAACGCTTTGCAAGCTCTCGCTTCTGATACTCAGGGCTTCTTGGAGGTGCTAATTTTCACAAATTTATATACTCGTATGCATTATGTTAACAAAGATCATGAACTTTGTTAGTAAATTATGTTTTCTGAAGAAATTGAATGGAAAATGTAGTAGCTCATGTTTAGATTATTTTATAGATTATATTAGTGAAATGGTACAATTCTTATGGTCTGGATATATAGGTCTCCGATGAAGGCGATGTACTCTATGTTTTTCCCAGAGATTATCGAGCAAAACTTGTAGGCAGATCTTTCATAATGAGAGTTGAGCCGCTGCTTGAGAAGGCAAAGGTAGTGATGCTTATGGGATTTGATAATTTCTTCATTGTGTTTGAAGTTATGCAAGACATCGGCATTCATATGATGCGTTTTGACAGGCTGGGGCTGAGTATTTAGCAAGGGTTTCATTTGGAACTACTCTGTTTGCTTCCATTATTCTTGTGTTCGCTGCAATTCTTGTTGCCCTTATAGCTATTGCCTTAAAGTAAGTTTTCAGGATACTGTTTTCAATTGAATTTGAACACTTTTGTACTACTAGGACTGTTAATTAACTATATTGTTTTGATTAAAATAATAGTGAAAATGTTGATGTCATCCCGTCGACGTCTTCAACTTCTTCTTTCGCTAGTGGAGGAAGCTCATATCGGACGAGTTATGATTATTCAATTGATGTTTTTCCCTCGTGTCGGACTGAAGTGTATCGGTAACCCCTGCTATCCTTGTTTCTTATTAAGTGCTGTGGAAGTGTTGCAGTTCGAGTTATTTTAGTTGTTGAGAAGACTTTTGCGAATAACCTCCTTTATTGTTTATGTCATTAATGTACTGGGATCCCAATTGTTTATAGGAAGCAAAAAGAAAAACCACAACCAGTTGTTGGGACGTTGAAATTTGGTGAATCTGTAAGTGAGAGGCTGAAACGTTCATTATATTTATTCATTCAAGTTTTGTTGAAAAGGAAAGAACTGACTGTATGCATGTTTTCTTTTAGTTTTTCTCATTTGTATTTGGCGATGGTGATCCGAATCGAGGAATCGAAGAAAAGAGATGGAAGCTGGTAATGATCAAGTACTAAGTTCATTGGTTTGATGCTTACAAAAATTTATTTCTGCTCATATATTGTTTGTATATATATATACACAGGCAGATTTCTTTCTTTGAGAACTTACCTACACTAGTAATTTAATGGTATTTGTGCATCTCATGTAGATTCCATCTATGATCTGCAGTTGTGCAATAGAGAATATCCTTCTTGCAGAACTTTAGACTGATTTGCAACATAAATGCTTTTAAAATTCCTTCATATATGTAGACAGACACTTAAATCGAAAAGAGTCACAAAAAAAGAAAAAAGAGAGAGTAGTAGTGGAACTGTGATGTGAATTGGGAGAGAAAAAGAGGACGCCTTTGATAGAAGTTTTGTTATACTTAAACTTTTGTTGCTGCCCTAAAGATAGGTATATATTATAGGATGTGATATTTAAGATTATAAGTTTCTCGACAAATACTGAAGGAAATTGAGGACCTTACTCAGAAATTGTGGCCCACATATGATCCAAGATGAAACTTTTGGTTGGGAAAGTTTTGTATGTGAGACTTTTTTTTTTTTTCCAATCTTTATAATTTGATAACCAATGCATCTTGGACCTGTTATTATTGAATGTGATTAAAAATAATGATAAATCTTTATATAAATGTAATAACACAATCATTTATTGAACTTACCATGCAGATTGGGAATTACATATCCTCTAATGGTGGTGTTGTTGCAGCTGAAGAGCTTGCTCCATATCTTGATATAGAAACTACAGGGGATACTCTGGTCAGTGTAGTTATGATGGCCAAAATTTGTCATCAAATTCCCAATCGTTCATGCGAAAAAGTTTTGCTCTTGTGTTAGTCTCGTTACTAGTTCCTGCTGAGATTTATTTTATAAGATATAGTAAGCAGTTGTATTTAAGTTAGTTAACTGAAGACTTCTAGCATTGGCAAATATTTGATACATCCCCACCACCCCCCCGAAGAATGAATATACGAAAGCTTCAGCATATGCCTGATCATTTCATGAGTTTCAAAGTTTTATTGAAGTTTCTGGTGTGGAAATTTAGAAAACAATGAATTCATTTATTGAACAGTAACTAAATCCGGGAGCTTCATTTATGGTAGGAAAGCTTTTATTCGAATAAAAGCTTTCCTACCATAAATGGATTCTGTTGTGTTGGTTGACATCATATTGAGCATTTCAATCTGATCAGTTTTTTTTCCAAATTTTTTTCTGCTGTGAACTTCTTGTCCACAGCTCCTATACGTCTTTTCTTTTAATTGAAAGTGTTTATTTTCCAAAAAATAAATAAACAAAATCAGATCAAAGTTCAAACACTTCATGTGTTTGGAAAATTTAACTTTTTTTTTTTTCTTTAGGTAAGTCTTTCCTTTTTATTCCTTATTCTGCCGCTTAACGTCTTTTTATTCTGTAAATTTCAGACTGATGAAGCATACATCTTACCTGTTCTTTCACGGTATGAGGGTCAGCCTTTAATAGATGAGGAGGTATGTTTAACATATTTGATTTAAGTCAATGACCTCTATTTTGTTTCTGCATACATATTGACATAAAGAAGTGTTGGAAAAATCAATTTCTGTTTTGGACTGTGATGTCCTTGCAATTTATTATTTATGAGATCATCACATTAGTTAGTAGTGTTTGTTGCACGGTGTTGATGCTATTAACTCTTGGGTTTCAAGCCATTCCGCTTCATGCAATCCCACCCATGCCTTTTTTAATGGCTTAGTTCTCATAGATTAGGAAATATATTATTCAAAATGCATATTATGCAGGGAAACATTCTGTACCAGTTTCCATCTCTACAGCGCACAGCTTCTAGGAAGATGGGAATATGTCCAGAAATTGTTGGAGAAGCTGATAAATTTTTTAAGGAGGAGAAATGGCAATTTAGGTCCTTTTTCTATTTGCCTTTTCCAATTGTTCCTTGAGTTTCATCTGCAATTAAATTTAGCGATTAAGTTTTCTCTTTGCAGTAAAACTAGTATTGCTAAGAGAGCAATGGTCGTTGGACTTGGTGGACTCAATGTATTTGGGGTTCTCATTCTGAGCGGCCTATTACAGTATGTTTGACTTGAACTTTGTTATTGCTTGCTTCTGTGTGCTCTATATTTTTCTTATCTCACCACGCCATTCTCATTCGAAGGGATCCTATAGTTGCACAAGTTGGTTTTATCAAGTTTATTACAAGCATAAATCCTCTACTTCAGGTATAATTTAATTTCAGTTAAATAGAAATTTCCTACTTGTAGCTCAGTATGTACATATTTCTGTGAAATAGTTGAGCTAGACAATATTATTACAACTGAGAATTTGCATGAATATTCAATTATCCTCTGTTTTTGTGAAAGTGGCGTTACTTGTGTTTTCCTTGACTGTGATGATGGTGGCAGAATTTGCCCAACTGGCTATTTTCATATGATCATTATTGAAATTTAATGATAATGTTTGTATATTGATCTTACCAACATGTACAAGATATGAACTATATATGGTGGCCGGACACAACAAACTAAAGACCACAATTTCACAATGACAACCTCCTTAAAACAAGGAAGACAAAAGCCTTAAAACAAGGAGAGGAAGACAAGGAGCCTTAAAACAAGGAAGACTTTTTTGACTTTTTTTGTAGCTTCTAATACTCCCCCTCAAGCTGGATCAAGAGAGCTCCTTGAGCCAAGCTTGGACAGAAGACGTTCAAACTGAGCGGAAGTGAGAATCTTGGTAAAAATGTCTGCTAGTTGATCGCATGATCGTGTGTACACTGTTTCAATAAGTTTGGACTGAACCTGATCTCGAACAAAGTGACAATCAACTTCAATATGTTTGGTGCGTTCATGGAAGACTGGATTGGCTGCGATATGCATGGCAGCCTGGTTGTCACAATGTAGAGATATAGGCAAAGTGCACACAATGCCCAAGTCACCTAACAATGTCTTTAACCATATGAGTTCACAGGCTGTGGATGCCATTGCACGATATTCAGCTTCGGCACTAGAACGAGCAACCACAGTTTGTTTTTTACTTTTCCAAGTAACTAGGTTGCCTCCAATGAAAGTACAGTACCCAGTTGTGGATTTTCGATCGATGGCATTTCCTGCCCAGTCAGAGTCTGAGTAGCCCACAAGGTTGAAGTGACCATTGTTCTTCATAACAATTCCTCGATCAACTGTGCCCTTTAAGTAGCGAAGGATCCTCTTGACAATCTGTAGATGATAAGTGGTAGGGGAGTGCATGAATTGACTGACCAAACTTACAGCATAAGTGAGGTCTGGTCTTGTGATGGTGAGATAGATGAGCTTACCCACAAGGCGTTGATAAACACAAATATCTGAGAGAGGTTCTCCTTCAATATCTATTTTAAGTCTGCTACTAAGAGGAGTGCGTGCAGGCTTACTATCCTTCATTCCTGCCTCATCAAGAAGATCAACAACATATTTGCGTTGATTTAAGAACATACCATTTGAGGAGTGATCCATTTCAATTCCAAGAAAGTACTTCAATGGTCCAAGATCTTTGATAGCAAAGGTATTGTGCAAGGCTGACTTGAGAGACTTAATCTCATCCATATTGTCTCCAGTGATGATTAAGTCATCCACATACACTAGAACAACCAACTTGCCAGCCTTGCCATTTCGAATAAATAGGGAGGAGTCTGCATGACTTCTCTTGAAGCTTGAGGCAAGAAGAACCGAACTCAATTTGGAATACCAAGCACGTGGGGATTGTTTCAAACCATACAAGGCCTTGTGAAGTTTGCACACCATTCCAGCTTCACTTTCACGTGGATGTCCAGGAGGTAATCTCATGTACACATCTTCTTCTAGATCCCCATGCAAAAAGGCATTCTTGACATCCATTTGGTATAGAGACCATCCAAAATTCACAGCAACAGATAACAAAACTCGAACTGTGTTCATTTTAGCAACTGGAGCAAAGGTCTCCTTATAATCAACACCAAAGGTTTGAGTGAAGCCACGAGCTACTAACCTTGCCTTATGTCGCTCAATTGAACCATCGGAGTTGAACTTGATTTTGTAAATCCATCTTGCCCCTACAATTTTCTGTCCTTTGGGAAGCTTAACTATACTCCAGGTTCTATTGTCATCGAGCGCTTTGAGTTCATCATGCATAGCTTTCTTCCAAACGGGGGATTGATTTGCTTCTTCAAAGTTCCTTGGTTCGGTTTCTTTGGAAATCTTGATGAGGAATGCACTATGAGGAGAGGAGGTGCTGGTGGAGTGAGCGACTTGAGCAAGAGGATAACGTGGTGTGTAAGTCTCATATTCCTGAAATCTTGCTGGTAGATGTCTCCCCCTTGGTGGGTTTCTTCGAGGTTGAGGCGTGTTTGGTACCACCTCTGGTTGATGATCTTGAGTGTTGGAGTCTGCCTGTACCTCTTCAGTGTCCACAATTTGTTGAACTGGTTGTTGTGAACTAGGAGTGTCTACTGCAGCTTCAACAGGAATTGGAGTGGGAAACAAGTCACAAATATGCTCCCCCTGAGGTTCATTGTCAGATAACTGAAAGAAAGAGTCAGACTCATCAAAACGAACATCCCTTGAAACAAAGAATTTTCTGGTCTGTGAATTGTAACACTTGTAGCCCTTTTGGGTAGATGAGTACCCGAGGAACACACATTTGATAGCTCTGGGATCAAACTTATCTCGGTGATTTGACTGAACATGTACAAAACACGTACAGCCAAATACTCGAAGGTGTGTTATGTCAACCTTTCGACCTTTTAGAACTTCAAATGGAGATCTGAAATTTAACACACTGCTAGGCAATCTGTTTATAATGTAAGCTGCAGTTTGAATTCCTTGAGACCAGAATTTTTTTGGAACATTTGTTTGAAGCATTAAGGCCCTAGCCTTCTCAAGTAAATCTCTATTTTTGCGTTCTGCAATGCCATTTTGTTGTGGTGTTCCCACACAACTGGTGTGATGAATAATCCCTTGAGCACTGAGATAATCAGTCATGATTTTGGATGTGTATTCAGTGCCATTATCTGACCTTAGAATGCAAATTTTAGATGAAAAATGATTTTTGACAAGGTTATGAAAATCTTGAAAACACTTAAAGACTTCGCTCTTGAATTTCAAAAGATACACAAAAGTGGTTCGAGTGAAATCATCAATAAAGGTGACATAAAACCTATAACCATCAAACGATTCTAGGGATGCTGGTCCCCATACATCAGAATGTACAATCTCAAAAGGCTGAGTTGTTCTAGATTGAGAGATTTGAAAAGGCAATCTAGTAAACTTTGACATATGACATGTTTCACATTCATGAGAAACTTTACAAAAACTAGGGAACAATATTGACAAAACATGAAAGGAAGGATGAGCTAGGCGTTTATGCCACAATTGTTGTTGTGTTGCAGATTTGGATTCTGTCAGAAAACACTTTGAAAAGCTTGATGAAGTTGATATGTAGTACAAGCCATTTAGAAAGAACCCTTCACCAATCTTCTTCTTGGACACTCGATCCTGAAACACAACATTATAAGGAGAGAAAATAGCTAGACAATCCAACGAGTTCATTAACCTTCCTACAGACAGGAGTTGGAATGGAAAAGAGGGTACAAATAGTGCAAATGACTCAACACTATCTGAAAAAAGCTTTAGTTTTCCTTTTCCTAAGATGGGAACATCGTTGCCATTTGCAATTGAGACATGTGAAGGTTTTGACAGAGTTTCAAAATCATGTAAAATGAAAGAATTGTTTGTCATGTGATCTGAGGCACCTGAATCCACTATCCAAAAATCATGATTCTTACTGACATCTAAAGCAGTAGAAATGGCGCAAATAATACCTGGGATATCCTCTGAAGAAGCCATATTTGATTTTGCTAGAAAACCAGCAAACTTTCCAAGCATAGCAGTTGTGCTTCCATTTTCATTGCTCTCTAAACTGTCTTGCTTCTTTTGAAGATATGTAGCAAACTCATTTATGAGAGTTATTGGATTGGACGTGAAGTTCATCATATCTTCAGAAATGTTGCTGAAGTTTGCCTTTGGATTAGAGATGTAAGAGCTTCTCTGAATGGTGCCTCTTTGATTCTTCTGGTCCTCATTGAATTTAGGCTTCAGTTCTGGATGCAAAATCCAACATCTCTCTCTTGTGTGGCCTATACCAGTTCGTCCAATGCGTTCACAATGAGTGCACTTCAGATCTGGCCTCTTGCCCTTGTATGTTCTATCACTTGTAACACTTTTATTTGCAACAAATGCTCGAGCTTCTGACCCTCCAGCACTAGCGTCCACGTTCATTACCCTTTTGCGCACTTCTTCACGTTGAATGGAGTTGCATACTGTCGTGAGCGAAGGAAGCTCAGGACTCATCAAAAGATGACTTTTTAGATCTTCATATTCAGATCCCAGACTTGCAAGTAGTTGGAACACTTTATCTTCTTCAGCTCTTTTCAGCAATATGGTGGCATCAGTGGTGTGAGGCCTATACGTATCAAGCTCATTCCACTTGGCTTTTAAGTTGCCAAGATGTTGAACAAATGAGAGATTACCTTGTTGAATCCCTGCGAGATCTTTTTTGAGTTGGAACACTCTTGCTGCATTGTTTAGGTTGCCATACATGTCTTTGACAGCATCCCAAAGATGTTGAGATGACTCCGAATAGCTGAAGATTTCCGCAAGTTTTGGCTCCATTGAATTAATAAGCCATGACATAACAAGTTGGTCTTTGGATAACCAACTTTCATATTCAGATGATGAGGCATCTGGGATGTTGTTTTTGTCATTGATGAAGTTGAGCTTTGATCTTCCACCAAGAGCTAGAGTGATGGCTCTTGACCAAGGAAGGTAGTTGAACTCATTTAGAAGCACTGAGCATAGACGTTGATTTGGATTCCCGTCTGGGCCTTCTGTCTTTGCGACGAGAGAACCTTCTCCTTCTGTCATCTTAACGAGAATGGTAGAGAAACACAAGAGTCTTGAAAGAACAATACAGATGCAGGTCCTATGAGGATTTCTGCTCTGATACCATATTGAAATTTAATGATAATGTTTGTATATTGATCTTACCAACATGTACAAGATATGAACTATATATGGTGGCCGGACACAACAAACTAAAGACCACAATTTCACAATGACAACCTCCTTAAAACAAGGAAGACAAAAGCCTTAAAACAAGGAGAGGAAGACAAGGAGCCTTAAAACAAGGAAGACTTTTTTGACTTTTTTTGTAGCTTCTAATAATCATCCTATCAACTTGTTCTGTGGCGTTACAGATATCTTCTAACTTTTTTAGTGTCATGTTGTTTAGCATGGCCTCTCAGAATTTCATGTGTGTCAATAAGTTTCTGACGTGGTTTCTTCTTTGTTGTCACCTTCAAACGTAAAAACTGATTTGTATGCTTGCTCTCTTCATATGGTAACAAACAACTGGGCTTGATCGATGTCCTGGTGATGAGTGGCTCAGAACATGGAATTCTGCATGTGTACATCTTTGTAGTTGACTTGTATAGAAATCTAATCTATGATTTCTAATGTTCTTTTAATGTTCAACTGCTAAAGATTTCTGAACTTGCTCCTACGATGCATGATCGTTTAGTTAACAGATAAGATTTTTAGTATATAATAGTTTCAACTAATCTCTAAGTAGTTGCAAAGACTGAACTTTACTCAATGCTTATATGTTCACTATTAATTCAACAGACTCTATTGAGTTTGATTTCTCCCCTTGAGATTTGCAGATTTATGCTGGTTTCTTCTTTGTAATTCCTCTGTTCCGGTGGTTTGTCTTGCTCAAGACAAATGCTGACATAGAAAAAAGAAATCAAGCCAGAAAGCAATTTGCTCAAGACATTGAATTGCCTGATCTATCACTAAGACGAAAGGTATCTCTTTCAAATTTTGCATCCCTTTTTCAGTTAAACGTTTATAGCACTCTGCTATGTTCTCAAGTACTGTTGCATTATTATATGTTTGGATAACTATGACTCCTAGCTAATTGCCCTTTACTGTTTTTCTATTTAAGTAAGTTGTGTGTATGGACTTTTTTGTTTTAGGTTCAATCTGAAAGTGTACTACATCATCATATTTGTACCGTGATGCATGATTTACTTCATTTTATGTTGTAAGACTGGAGTATATCTTGATACATTATGAGACAAAGTGTAGTCTAATGCTGCTTCCAATTTCTACTTCTTCTGGAGGGGAGAGAGGCAACGTCAGAGAGCAATAAAAACAGATATCCGCTACTGCTCTCTCTCTCTCTCTACTAAGATTACTTAATCTGAGAAACTACTTTTGTGACCTGTTACATACTGCACTTGACTGCTCCCATAAAGTTGACTTAGGGTATTAGGTACTCCTAAAAACATAGGATCATATCGTTATTTACTTAATGGGCGCTGCTCCCATGAAGTTGTCCTAGGATTGGCTAGGAAGCTCAAGTTATTACATAATCATTTTAGATTTATAGTTATGTTGCACTCTGTCTACATTTTCTTTTGGCCTCGATCATTAAGACACAACTGATACCCAGATTTAATGATTGACTTGTTTCTTCACTGATGAATAAACATTTACTTTGTTACAATGCATGATTCTATTCAGCTCCTCAGTGCTCGGAACATGGCCCAAAGAATTGTCATAGGGCTGGACAGAATTGTTTATACCTCTCGCAAGGATTTGTTTGAGCAAGAGTTGGATAGAGGGTTTCAACAGATAGACAAGTCATAAAAAAGGCTACTTTTACTTGGTAAGATCTCATTTCTCGTCTAATGCTCCATGTTTCCATTCTAAAATTGTCTGAAGCAAATGCTTACTTGGTTCAGGATTTAAGGACATAAGGATTGATGACTAAGGATCGGAATATCTTGTAGTGCTTTTTTCAATTTACTGATAGCGGACTATATCACTTGTTTTGTTTCAGTGACTGAAGCTACTAAAGGCATTAGTGTTTCACAACTCTGGCTGCGAAACCTTTACACTTGAAGTCTTATTTCGCAAGCTGTTGATGCACCCTTGGTGGTACCTGCATTTGTTCAGAAACATACTTCTTTTGTGGGGGTGCAGGCGTGCAGCTGGGAAGTGATACTTTGTAATATAGATTTCAAGTGGACAAGTTTACTATTTACAAATTAAGACTCTTAAGCATCGCAGCTGGCTCATGTATATATACGTTTTGTGGTGCTGCACTGCCAAATTAATCCAGGTAACAATTGACCAAAATGACTCTCAACTTCAAAAAAGTCCAGTGACTTTTGTGCTTAACTAACACATGCAGTCCCTATAGTTAAAGGGAAAAACCTGGAAATTTTGGAAGTTCAGAGACCAATACTGCAACATATACCTTGCTTGAGCTACAAATGGCGAAGAAACTTAAACATCTATAGTGATTTGTTGTACATATCGGGACGAAGTAGGTGAATTGAAATGAATCTAAATAAACTTAAATTGAAGATCAGCAGTAACCAAATAACTGAAATTTATCCGATTTGGATCTAATAGTATAGTTCCATATTACTGATACATCGGTGACAAAGTGAATATAGAGATACCAATAAGTTTATGACCATCTTTTTTCATAGTTCAAATTCAAAAAATTCAAATTAATAACCAGATGAGAGTCTATAGCAAAGTGGAATTTGTGCTATTCTAATTGACGTTCATTGGAAGAGTGGGGGATTAATTAAGATGGTCTCTAGAAGTGAGATTATATTGCTTCCAATTCATTGTCAGTCGTCACTGAAAGTGGAAGCCATTGACAGTCATCCCTCCATCGACGCAAATAGTCTGCCCTGTTATGTAAGAGGCTGCCGGAAGGCATAGAAATGCCATCAATGCAGACACCTCTTCAGGCTCTCCGGTACGTCCTAATGGGGTTCGAGAGATGACAGCCTCCAAAAACTTTTCGTTACTCAAAACCTGCATGTGAAAAAGAATCGATACCGTGAATTAATTGGGTGAAAAGTATAGGTATGCGCATTTGAAATCATTTATCTACTATATCGATCTTACAGGTTCAACAAGAGGAGTTTTGATGAACCAAAGTGCAACACTGTTGATCCTAATCTTGTCCTTCGCCCATCACAAGCCAAGTTTTGGGCCAATTGATTCATTGCTCCTGAAATATAGTAGAGAAGAGATCGGCCATCACGTTTAACCTTCAATTTATGGTGTATAAAATTTGTGGAAATCAAAAGCGTACCTTTAGTTGCACCGTATATACTCCCAACCTTACCAAGTGATACCACACCAGCAACGGAAGACACAAGAATGATGTTACCAGCTCCTGAACAGGGCCGGTCATGAGGTTCTTCACGCCTAGGGCGAAATTTCTTTTGGTGCCCAGGATTGGTCTTGAGATTTTTTTTTTTTTTAACGATTATGAGATTAATTCGACTTCGAAAAATTACGAATTAATAACAAGTTTTTAGAATAATCAACAAAATCACAAAAAAACAAGCAACAGAACTTCTAATATCCAAAATTTTAAAATAAAAAAAACACTCAATATCTATTTTGATCTATACCTCAACCTGCATCATGAAATGTCAAAAAATAAGTCTGCTCACTGTAGAATAACAGAATAATAGAGAGGAGAAAGATTATTGGGAGATGAAAAGCAGATAGGAGAAAAATTGAAAATGATAGATGATGCAAGTGAAGAATTGAGGGATTTAATAACCATTAATTGAAATCCCAAATTTAATGAGAAATTTGTTTGATTTCTAGGTTTTGGAGAGAGTGAAAGACTACTATAATGATGCTTGACTTTTTACAGTTCTCGATGACTCCAAATATTAAAAAAGAAGAAGAAGAAAACACCCAATTAGTGTCCTCTAGAATTCTGAAATAAAATATTCTTTTTTTACACGTTCCATAGCTGTTTATATATAAGAACATCAAAATATAACCTAATATTCAAAATTGTGCCCTACCTTCCCTTGGGCCCTGGGCTGTTGCCAAGGCTGCCCTTGGGCAAGGTCGGGCCTGCTCCTGAAGCTTTCAGAAGAGGATGTGCTAGTTGGCACAAGTGGTATGTGGATTCAAGATTGGTACTCATGATAGGTAAGTAATCTTCGGCTGTGTACTCAGTTGTTGGTTTTGGTATACTGGTTCCCACATTGTTTATCTACAGCCAAACATTGGGCATTGGATAAATTATTTACATATACCTGATGCGTCTATAAGGCTCGACTTAATTGCGTTAGAATTAACCACACGGTTAGGTAAGGACAGTATCGGTTGGTAATTGGTATAATACAAATGATATAAATGGAATACTTAGGATGTTTAGTTTCCCATTGAAGAGTGATGAGACCTTGTTCATGATCTCCTCTCGTTGGGAATTTGAGACCAATCACAGACCGAACCAGTGACTTAATGACAACCCGTTGTCTTCCATTGACTCAACCGCTCATTGAGTTGGACTTCATTCCGAGCACGAGTATGGACATCTACACCTAGCCTCGCCAATTCCTCCACAATAGCATATCTAAAAATGAGATGAGGTAGTAAAACTATATTACATCTTTGATTTTTATTTGGTGTAAATTAAAACTGAACTATATTTTAGATAAATGAAAGATGGTGTTGTTTGATGCACAATAAAAAATTTAACCCCCTTTAGTAATATATATATATATTACTAAGGATGTCCTTAGTTTTTCTTAGGTACGAATTTCCGGTTTTCACCCACTTTCCGATCCAATTTTCACATCTTAACCGTTCAGTTTTTAGGTCCTAATGTATAGATCACCTCTGCAAAATTTCAGCCAAATTGGTGATCATTAAGGCATCCAAAACTGCAAATTACAACAATGTAAACGAACGGTTCCGGTTCGACAGATTCGGTTCGTTCGTGTAAATTGCAGTTTTGGATGCCTTAACGATCACCAAATTGGCTGAAATTTTGCAGAGGTGATCCATACATTAGGACCTAAAAACTGAACGGTTAAGATGTGAAAATGTGATCAGAAAGTGGGTGAAAACAGTAAATCTGTTCCATAAGAAAAACTAAGGACATCCTTACCTGAGAAAAATCCTATATATATATATATATATATATATATATATATATATATATTTAGTTTCTAGTACATCAAAGTACTATACATCAAGTAGATCAGTTTGATTTAGAGGTAGATTGACTTCATTTAATAAACTAGTTTGTATATAACTACTCTATTTCTATATTGAACTAATGGAGCACTGTATTGAATATCAAATAACGTCTTATTGGTGTTTCCGATACATCAATACTTTCCTATACTACTGTATCAAACTGAGTCTAATTAGTAAATCAATACTATAAGGCCCCTACTATAAGAAAATTCTTCTACCCACCCAAGTGGGGGGTCACCTGATTGACGTGTCAGACATCCAGCCACTCTCACGCGACAAACTCATGTGAGCCGTCGATCAAGTCGTTAGTCTAATAAGACCGTCACCGTCAGAAATCAAAGCCACAGTTGGGATGGTAGAGATTGAGTCATGGTAGTAACGGAGGGGAATTAAACACCATTGAAAACCCAGATCCATGTTGGTTACTAGGTACCAATACCAGATTATGGAGTTGTTTTAGAGGAGGTCGAAGAATGTCAATCTGGGTATCCTAGCTCAGGGGAAACTAGTTTCCCAAACAGTTGTATTTAAATATGAAGGAAATATTTGCGTATGTTTCTGGGTTGTTTATGTTTGTGGGGATGATTGTAATACCCACTTGTCAGTATGGATTGAATTTGAAATAATGCTCTCATCTATAAAAGCAATAATGGTTCTGTTGCAACTTTGATAAATGATACTGATTATTGGTTTGTGTTGGTATGGTGGAAATTAATCTTGTACACTTTGAATTCATTGATGACATTGGTAATGTTGTGACTTGAGGATTCTTACATCTCAAAAGTTAGCAGTAGGTATCAAATCAAGTTTGCAGTGTGAAATTCTTGTATTGAAGACCATCAAAAACCCAAATCTGGGAGAACGATCGACGGAGGTGGAAGGGCGACGATCTCAGGACTCATAAACAGATTTGGAGGATTCTCCATATCCGATGTGGGCTCGAATTACTTGCCGATCTTGATTACTGCATCGTGCTCGCTGGCAAAAATGAGTTGCTGCATTTACACAGTTTTTGGTCTTCGTTCAAAGACTAACAGCGCGTGTATTCACGTGCTGTTAAAAGACTAAGGTGAGTGCCCACCTGGGTGGGCAGAAGAAGCTCCGCCTACTATAATCCTAATCTTTTTTGACAGTCAAGGCCGGGCAGGTCATTATTACCCTATGTTTTTTGATTTAATATCCTTAATTTCGGTCCCTCATTAGAAACCCTCCCTTCGGTTTAATACCCTTTCAGTAATTTTATCTTTTATTTCCGTTTCACTCCCAACTTCCCAAGTACTAAAAGCAGAGACAAACCGGACTATGTGTTGACTTGGGAAACAAGCCAGGAGGGCGCACAAGGTCTTTGAACTCAATCAATGGCGTCCATGGCTACCTGCTTCACTCTTCCACCAAACCCTTGTCGATCATCATCTCCTTTTCAAAGCTTCAATCTTACCTAATCGTTCCCAAACCCTCCCTATTATCCAAACCCCCCTCTTCCCGTCCCTTGCCTCCAAGTTTCGACAATCTAGGGCTTCAGCGCCGGTCGTCAAAGCCAGCATTGCCGCCGCCGTCAGGCCCGGCGGCGCCGTCGAGAGTGATAAGTTACCTTCCGATGTGAGAAAGCGAGCAATGGAAGCTGTGGACGCTTGTGGAAGAAGAGTGACTGTTGGTGACGTAGCCGGCAGAGCGGGGATTAAGCTCCATGAGGCTCAGAACGCTTTGCAAGCTCTCGCTTCTGACACTCAGGGCTTCTTGGAGGTACCGATTTCTATACTACTATGCATTAATGTTAATGGAAATCATGAAGTTTGTTAGCAATTTATGTTTTCTGAAGAAATTGAATGGAAAATGTAGTAGCTCTTGTTTAGATTATTTTACAGGTTGTGTTAGTGAAATGGTACAATGCTTATGGTCTGGATATATAGGTATCCGATGAAGGCGATGTACTCTATGTTTTCCCCAGAGATTATAGAGCAAAACTTGTAGGAAAATCGTTCATAATGAGAGTTGAGCCGCTGCTTAACAAGGCAAAGGTAGTAATGCTTATGGGATTTGATAATTTCTTCATTGTGTTTTTAAGTTGTGTAAGAAATTGGCACTCATGCATATGGTGCGTTTTGACAGTGTTAGTATAAGAATTGTATGTTGGCATTCCCCTTATACAAAACTTGAGTGTTCTAGCTAAAAGTGTGTGAGTGATTTGATCTAAGCATTTGGATCAGTAACACATGACAAGGACCCACTGACTCATACGAAATTTGGGTAAGTATCATTCATCATTTTGTGCACAAGTGAGTGTCAGGATTGTTAGCTGTCTTCAATCCTGAGGTCCCAACTTCTTGAAACATTTGTTAGTGGTCTGCATAAAATGGAGAAATGTTCTGCACACTAGAAAAGTGGTTTGTTTAATATTATAATTAAGTCATAGTGCTGTGCACTCTCCATGTGGTTGATTTAATTAAGTCATAGTGCTGTGCATTCTTTGTGTCTACATGATGCGTCCATATGCCTTTCTTTTTCTTTTTATCTTACAGGCTGGTGTCCCCTCACGTGGACTTGCACTTTGAGCGTTTAACAAAGTTCTTCTAATTAAGCAGTCTGGGTGTATAAAAAGAATGCTTTGGTTCCATAAGTTGTATCGGTTTTGAGGTGTAGTGTCTGAGTTCAATGTTCAAGAGAATAAGTGAGTCATGAGTGTATTCTATTCTTAACATTCTCTTGTATTCAATACCGATGAGTTCAGTTGAGAAAATCAACTATGTTTGAGTTTTCAAGACCGATGTTTTCAAGACAAGTGGAGCACATTTAGAAGCTGTAGACAAATTACTGAGAGGTAGTTCAACTGGCTAAAAGAGTTTAGCTAGAGATAACCGAGTCCAGAGTTATCCGAGAGGTTGTAAGTGTACCTTGTATTTTGTTTACTATTTTATAGTGTGTGCTTAAGCACTTGGCCTGAGGCCCGCAGTTGTTTACCTCACTTTGAGGGTTTTACTGCGTAAACATTTTCCTGTGTTCTTTACTTTTCTGTTATTTATTCTTATGCTTGCATATGGTAAATGCTTTATACTGTTGGTTAGGGATAGATAGGCTTTTCCAATCCCTCAACAACGTCCAAATAATTGTTAATTGCGTATTCACCCCCCCAGGCCATTCTAGTACTTTCAGACAGCCCGGGCTGAGTATTTAGGAAGGGTTTCATTTGGAAGTTGGAACTGCTCTGATTGCTTCCATTATTCTTGTTTTTACTGCAATTCTTGTTGCCCTTCTTGCCCTTAAAGGAAGGTCATTTTTTAGGATACTGTTTTGAATTGAATTTGAATACTTGTTCTATACTACTAGGACTGTTAATAATATTGGTTGGTTCAAGGAACAGTGACGATAGTGATGACCACAAGAGCTCTTCAACTAGTTTCAGTTTTTCTTCCTGTCGGGATGATGTGTTTTGGTAATACCTACTATACTTGTTTCTTAAGTGCTGTGGAAGTGTTGCAGGTCGAGTTATTTTAGTTGTTGAGAAGACTTTCTGATACCTGCTTTATTGTTTATGTCATTGAGGTACTGGGATCCCAATTACTCTAGGAAGCGACGAGGAAAACTACAAACAGATGATGGGGAGTTGAAATTTGGTGAATCTGTATGTGATTAGCTGAATTGTCATTATTTTTATTCATATTCGAGTTTTGTTGAAAGGAGGAATTGACTGTGTGCATGTTTCTTTTAGTTTTTCTCGTTTGTATTTGGCGATGGTGATCCAAATCAAGGAATTGAAGAAAAGAGATGGAAGATGGTAATGATCAAGTACTAAGTTTATTGGTTTGATGCTTTCAACAATTTATTTCTGCTCTTTCTTTCTCTAAAAAAAAAAAATTATTTCTTTTTATTGGTTCTATATATATATATATACACCTTTTATGCAGTTAGACTTCTCCCTTTGAGAACTTATGTACACTAGTAATTTAATGGTATTTGTAACTCTCTCTCCCCCTCCCTCCTTTCAATCTATATGTGCACACCACCTTATGATCTGCATTTGTGCAATAGAGTCAATATCCTTAATGCAGAGAACTTTAAACTGATTTGCAACATAAATGATTTTGAAATTTCTTAATATATGTTGAAAGATACTTAAATCAAAGAGTTTACAACTTGTTCGGTGTCTAATATCTTTTACATTTTATCATCCATTTAACCATAATATTACTTGGTAAAAGTATTTTCGTTTTTGTCTATTTATTTCAAGACAAAAAGCAAAGAGAGTAGTGGAACTGTGATGTGAATTGGGAGAGGACACTAATGCATTTGATAGAAGCTTTTCATATGTAATCATAACATCAGAATTACACTGGCTCTGTAACTTACTATGCATGATTACTTCTTAAACTTTTGTTGCTGCCCTAAAGATAGGTATATATTATAGGATGTGATATTTAAGATTTCAAGGATATCTCGACAAATACTGAAGGAAATTGAGGACCTCACTCAGAAACTGTCATCCACATATTATAAAGTTGAAACTTTTTGTTGGAAAAGTTTTGTATGTGAGACTGTTTATTTTATCTTTATAATTTGACAACCAATATCATCTTGGACCTGTTATCACTGAATGTGATTAAAAATAATGATAAATATTAGATCTTAAACATAATGGAATAACACAGTCACTAATTGAACTTCACATGCAGATTGGGCACTACATATCCTCTAATGGTGGTGTTGTTGCAGCTGAAGAGCTTGCTCTATATCTTGATATAGAAACTTCAGTGGAAACTCCGGTCAGTGTAGTTATGATGGCCAAAATTTGTCTTCAAATTCCCAATCTTTTATGAGAAAAAGTTTTGCTCTTGTGTTTGGAGTGTCGTTATTAGTTCCTGCTGAGATTTATTTTATAAGATATAGTAAGCAGTTGTACACGTTAGTTAGTTGAACACCTCTAGCTTAGGCAAATATTCCATACCTCCCCCCTCCCCAGGGTCCCCCGGCCCGAAAAAAGAATATTCGAAAGGTTCAGCATGCCTTATAATTCATGATGCTCTAGAGTTTCAAAGTTTTATTGAAGTTTCCAGTCTGGAAATCTAATAATTCACATAAGTCCTCATGAAAAGTAACTGGAATCGCTCCTGTATATGGCATGACCTTGCTGCAATTAGAAAATTGTAATAACCTGTTTTTTTTAATCAAAGCTGGTGGCAAACACCTTTGTTAAAAGGAACGGTGTTCCTTGATTCAAGGCCGGTGTCTTAATCATCATACATGATTATGCATAATTGAAGAACCATTCAATTATACTAGCAGACAACTCTCTCTGTCTCACGTCCGAAAACCATCCAAGAAACAGAGCAATTATTCTCCAAGCTTGTTCTCCCTCCACCGGCCAACAATCAACACCAGACCACTTCCTATGGCTTCGCCTCGACCTTGCGCAGCTGAAGGTGTCAGCCTTTCACCTCAACACGGCCGGCAACGACGGCGGAGGACACGGTTCCGTTTTGAGCTCGTATTGGTTCAATCTACATATCTTGAGCTACAGGCCACCAATTCTCTTGATTTTTGGCTCATTGGACTCGCCCCAACTTTCTGAACAAGCACCAAGAAGGACCAGACCTGGGTAGAACGATTTCACGTTCGTCGGAGCTCGCCTCGGTTTAGATCGAAAATCACCTTTGGATCCGGATATCTCGAGTTACAGACCACGATTTCTTATGATTCTTGACTTCATGAACTAGCCTTGAGTTTCTGAACAAGTCTCAAGAAGGGATCGAAGGGAGTGGTGGAAATTTTTACGTCAAACTCAAGCTCGCCGGATTCTGGAAAAATTCCGGCCACTGTGACTGATTTCGGTAATTTTCGACCTCTTCTTGATTTTTTCTGATAACATGCCTTTGAGTTTTTGGTTAAGCATGAGGAGATGAAGAAGATCAGCCCATCCCTGACACCATTGGTGGTGGTCGGCGGCGGCTCTGCCACTAACTCCGGCGGAATTTTCCGGCCACCTCCGGGGACCTTAAGGGCAGTTTCTGCCCATTTTTATGTTCTACATGTTAAGACGATCATTTCGATATATTATACACAATTTTTGGATATCGTATGATTAAGTTATGAATTTTTACGTTTCGATCGATTTCGATCGTTCGATTTATGATCTGTAAAGATCTGACCGTCCGATGGACTTGCAGTTTTGTTAAGTTGATCGTATGACTGTCCCAATGACTTTGTGTGGTCATGGGCGAAGATCCGACCGTTAGATCTTCGTATAATTGTGAAATAGTGATTTGGAAGGCGATTCATGAGAATCCGACCGTTGGATCTTCGTGATAATTTAGGAGGATGATCCTAAGGGCGATCTGTGAGGATTCGACCGTTGGATCATCGTTTAATTTCGATCCGACCGTTGGATCATCGTTTAATTTCGATCCGACCGTTGGATCGTCGTTTAATTGTGTTTTTGAGTTGTTGGCTAAGTTAAGATTGTATTTGATTAGGTGATCGACGGATTGATTTGGCGGACGATTCGTAAAATCATTGTTGAGCTGTTAAGAAGACGCAGCTGGATTAGAGGTGAGTAAAACCTCACGTGGTTCATATTACGAACCGAGTACTTTTAATTACTTTGTTTTTGTCGTAATTGTGTGAAAATATTTATGGAATAAATATTTGTTTTAAATCATATGGACTTGATCAACTACGGTCCATAGGTAAGTAAAATGATTTGATTATACAAAATGAATTTCCCGATTTTCTTGTGTGAACTATAGTTGGTATTAGTGGTCATTCCTGAGTGGGTGATTACGTATATATATATTTACGTGATTATATGTGGAATGGTGTAACATTGAAGAGTGTGGAATTGGGATGATTAAATTATTATGAATTGAAATGTGATTTACCATATTCTTATGCGATGATCATGATTGATGGGTTCATGTTTGATAATTATGGTTGACATTGTGGGTTGTATAGAGGTAGAGAATGTAGGGTTCTGAGGACGGGGATGTCCAAAGTTCGGCCGGTTACAGAATTAACCGATGTATGATTTGTTCTGAGGACGGGGATGTCCAAAGTTCGGCCGGTTACAGAATTAACCAATGTAGTTAGAGCTCTAACGTGTTGTTGGGATGGACCAAAGTGGTGATATATGGGGTTGGGTGATTGTAGGACCAGAGTGGTGATATTATGGTTAGAGGATTTTGGAAATGTATTCTTTGTGGATTTCCGTGAGTTGGTTGATGTTTCCTTGCAGATGTTGAGATTTTTGGTTGTTACTTGAGTTAAAAGTATTGTGTTATAATAAATCAACCGTTCATTTCTTTTACTCATACGGGCTGTCAAAAGCTTACCGGATTTTGTGTTGTTGCAATCCCGGTACACTATTCAAACGGTGTAGCGGATAATCCTGCAGGTCAGGAGAACCAGGACGGTGATCGGGCTGCTTAGAGTAGTGTTATGTGAGTTACAGCATTATATTGTGAGGTTTGTTATGCTCATTTAGAGCTTTACAATTTTACTTTGTAAGAGTGAGTTGTAATAATTAACTCGAGGTTTTCGAGTTTTTATGTTTGACTGGCGAGTGGTGTGTTTGTTTCTGAGAAAAAAATTCAGAACGTTATTTGTATTAATTATTTATTCATGTTTCGGATTTGAATTGGTTATTCAAAATTCGGGGCGTGACCGTTTGGTATCAGAGCGTAAGGTACATATTTGGTGATATGTCAATACTTACCGAGTGATGGCCCGTCTGCAGCGGATCCCCATCGTGTGCTCTCCGGTATTGACAAAGTCATTGGGTATGTGTGAGTGTTAGGAGTTGTTTAGGCCGCTAAGCCGTCTTAGGAATGCGAATACTTTTCTTGTAGTATCGACTTGGTTAATATGGATTGTATTTGACTTCTACTGTGTTGAGTGTTATACATGTATTAACCAAACATACTATGCTTCATAGGTAATGGAGATTCCGAGGGGTGGGCCTAGATTTCGTGGTGGGGGCGGAAGAGAAGGCAGAACTGGTGGTAGGGACAGGTTCCGTCCCTTAGAGGAGCTTTATGATGATGATGCAGAGTCTTCCATCGGTGTACAGCCTACTCCGCCCATGGGTGAAATGGCTGACCCTGGTCGTCTGTTGAGATTGGGTAGGGACGTTAATCATCTGGGGGCAGCCAAGTTTCATGGAAGCATGGATTACATGGTGGCTGATCAATGAGTCGAGGATATGGAGAATTATTTTGAGATGATGGACTGTAATGAGATCGAAAAGAGGAAGCTAGCCACTTTCATGCTAAAGGGTGAGGCTAGGGTGTGGTGGAATTGTACGCAAAAGACCATTGATGTGACCACCCTGACTTGGGATGGTTTTGTGAGACTATTCCGAGAGAAGTACTTTCCAGCTTCAGTGAGAGAAAATTGGAACGAGAGTTCCTCTCACTAACACAGGGGAAGATGACGGTGACAGAGTATGAGGCAGAGTTCTCTAGGCTATATAGGTTTGTGAAACCAATGGATGCTGAGGATTTGGCCAAGAAGTTTCAGCGGGGGTTGAATGCTTCCATTGAGCGTGATGTGGCCATTTTGGAACTGAAGGTCGTGAAGGAAATTCTAGCAAAGGCTATGATCATTGAGCAGCAGAACTTGATTCATAAGGAGAAGGAAACAACTGAGAGGGATTTTCAGGGAAAGGGAAAGGCAGTGGCAGGTAACAGTGGATCCAGAGACTTTAGGGGTGGATACTGGAAGAGACAAAAGACTCAGCTCCACCATCATGCCCCAGCTAGAGTAGCAGCAGCTCCTCTTCCTCCTATTCGGGTCGTACCTGTCAGACAAGCTGCACATGCAGCGCCTGTGAGATGTTATAACTGCAATGAGTTGGGTCATCTTTCTAGGGCTTGCACTAAACCCAGGGCTAGGGGATGCTTTCGATGCGGACAGACTGGACACTTTGCCAAGGACTGTACTCAACCTCGGGTTGGAGGACAGGGTAACCAGCAAAGGCTCTTACCTCCAGTACCAGCTAGAGTCTTTGCAATCGGTCAGAGAGGCACTGGGGTGGAAGGTACCTTATCTGTTTATAACTATCTTGCTAGAGTATTGTTTGATACGGGAGCCTCCCACTCTTTCATATCTAGTTCAGTAGTGGATGTGTTGGGATTGATTGCCATGCCTCTTACTAGATCATTATGTGTTACATCACCTCTGGGTGTATCTCTTGAGCTGGATATGTTTTGTAATGATTGCCCTATTGGGATAGGTGGTAGAGAGTTCTCTGCATCGTTGATTGTGATTCCAGATCACACATATGATGTGATTTTGGGTATGGATTGGTTGAGCCCGAACCATGCATTGATTGATTGCTTTAGGATGATTGTGTCCTTCCGTATTCCTGGACAACCAGTGTTTCATTACCGTTGTCTGAGGTCCGACATGGCCATGAGGGCAGGGATTTTGGCTCATATTGAGTCAGGGAATAGTACCTCTGAGATTTCAGGGATTCCTGTAGTTTCAGAGTATGCTGATGTGTTTAAGGAGATACCAGGGTTGCCTCCAAAAAGGGTAATGGACTTCTCCATTGATGTGATACCAGGTACTGCCCCTGTATCGAAAACACCCTATCGGATGGCTCCAGCTGAACTTCAGGAGTTGAAAGTTCAGATTGATGGATTACTGGCTCAAGGGTTCATATAGGCTAGTGTATCTCCTTGGGGTGCACCGGTACTGTTTGTGAAGAAGAAGGATAATTCACTTCGATTATGTGTGGATTATCGGCAGCTGAACAAGGTGACCATCAAGAACAGGTACCCTTTGCCTAGGATTGATGACTTGTTCGATCAGCTTAGAAAGGCTACTGTGTTCTCAAAGATTGATTTGAGATCTGGATATCACCAGTTGAGGGTGAAGGATGAGGATATTCCAAAAACAGCATTTAGGACCAGGTATGGGCATTATGAGTTCCTTGTCATGCCTTTTGGTTTAACAAATGCACCTGCGGCATTCATAGACTTAATGAACCGTACGTTCAGTCCTTACTTAGATCAGTTTGTGGTGGTGTTCGTTGATGATATCTTGATTTATTCGAAGTCGTTTGATGAACATGAGAAACATTTGCGGATTGTACTGCAAACATTAAGAGAGAAGGAATTGTATGCCAAGTTCGAGAAGTGCGAATTTTGGCAGAAGGAGGTCAAGTTCCTCGGTCATGTAGTTTCGAAGGATGGAGCTTCGGTGGATCCTTCGAAGGTTGAAGCGGTGATGAGTTGGAGTCGCCCTACCACTGTTACTGAAATCCGTAGCTTCCTTGGATTGGCAGGGTATTACAGGCGATTCATTTAGGGGTTTTCCGGTATTGTGTCGGCTTTGACCAAATTGACAAGGAAGGACACTCAGTTTATTTGGACAGATGAGTGTGAAAGGCTTTCAATGAGTTGAAGACTAGATTGACTACGGCTCCAGTGTTGACTATTCCTACTAGTGGTGGTGGTTTAGTTATCTACAGTGATGCATCTCATCAAGGTTTGGGGTGTGTGTTGATGCAGAATGGTGGCGTGGTTGCTTATGGCTCTAGACAACTGAAGGTTCATGAGCGGAATTACCCTACTCATGATCTAGAGCTAGCTGCAGTAGTGTTTGCCTTGAAGATTTGGAGGCACTATCTTTATGGTGAGAAGTTCGAACTCTTTTCTGACCATAAGAGTTTGAAATATCTATTCTCCCAAAAGGAGTTGAATATGAGACAGAGAAGATGTATGGAGCTCATCAAAGACTATGATTTCACTTTGGAGTATCATCCTGGAAAGGCCAACGTAGTGGCAGATGCTTTGAGTAGGAAGCCCCGAGTAATCATGGCATCGCTTATGGTACTGGAGTGGCTCATGTTGGAAGCTGCATCCGAATTTGATCTTATGCCCACAAGAGGTGGACATGAAATCTTTCTCGGTAGTATGACCTTACAGTCTACCTTGAATTCTAGGATCATTCAGGGTCAAACACTTGATGAGTTTGCTCAGGCAAGGATTGCTGAGATGACTGCTGATCCGAATGTGGAGGGCCCTTCTGAGTGGGCTATCAGGATAGATGGAGGGTTGAGATTTCGTGGAAGATTGTATGTCCCAAGTGTTGATAACCTCAAGGAGGAAGTCATGCGAGAAGCACATAGATCTCGATACACTATACATCCAGGGGGTACCAAAATGTATATGGATCTGCGAAGACAGTTTTGGTGGTATGGAATGAAGCGGGATGTGGCAGAACATGTATCGAAGTGCCTTACATGTCAACAAGTGAAGGCAGAACATCAGAGGCCCGCAGGGATGCTGAAACCGTTACCGATTCCTGTATGAAAATGGGAAGATATCTCCATGGACTTTGTGACTAGATTGCCTAGGTCCAGGCAAGGATATGACTCGATTTGGGTGATTGTGGACCGATTGACGAAGTCTGCACATTTTCTTCCTGTGGCGAAAACGTACTCAGGGGATGCGTTGTGTAAGTTGTACTTGAATGAGATAGTAAAGCTTCATGGTGTGCCTGTTACAATTGTTTCTGATCGGGATGCTCGTTTCACTTCGGAATTTTAGCGTAGATTCCATAAGGCATTTGGCACATCTTTGGCTATGAGCACCGCATTTCATCCACAAACAGATGGGCAGACTGAAAGAGTGAATCAGGTAATGGAGGATATGCTTAGAGCTTGTGTTCTGGACTTTAAGGGAAGTTGGGCGGATCATCTGCCATTGGTGGAGTTTGCCTATAATAACAGTTATCACGCCAGCATCGGCATGGCTCCATATGAGGCTCTTTATGGTAGGCCATGTAGGACTCCTATCTGTTGGGAAGAAGTAGGAGAGAAGGGACTCTTGGGTCCTGCAATTGTTCAGGAAACCACTGGGAAGATCACTACTATTCGAGACAGGATCCGGACCGCACAGAGTAGACAGAAGAGTTATGCTGACTTGAAGAGAAGACCAGTTGAGTTTGATGCGGGGGATCATGTGTTCTTGAAGGTCTCACCTATGAAAGCTGTGGTGAGATTTGGTAAGAAGGGAAAACTCGCACCGAGGTATGTTGGACCCTTTGAGATTCTGGAAAGGGTTGGGAACTTGGCATATCGCCTCGCCTTACCTGTTAGCATGTCCGGTGTACATAATGTCTTTCATGTGTCTATGCTCAGGAAGTACGTCCGAGATGAGTCCCATGTAATTGATCATGGTACGATTGAGGTGAGCACAGATGTAACCTTTGTGGTTGAACCTGTTCGTATCTTAGATAGGTCTACGAAGAAACTTCGTAGGAAGGAGGTTGATCTTGTGAAGGTGCTGTGTAGTCATCATGACGAGGGTAATGCATCATGGGAGTTAGAGTCAGACATGAGAGTGAAGTATCCGCAGCTCTTTGGGG